>NC_132881.1:8609525-8659525 GCF_030463535.1 Salminus brasiliensis | reverse complement strand
TATTTCGTATTCGTAAATCATGTTCTGTTCTATATAATCTACTGCACAGTTGTACAGTACATTCTGATACTATGTCTGGCACCAGCCGAGGCCAGATAAGAAATATATGGGTAAGCATTAGCTGAAACAGAGCAGTTAATCATGTTGTCCCCTTACTCACCCTCACACTCAGGGGCACAGTGTCTTAAATCTATCAACAATAGGCAGAAAAGTGTGCCAGAGGTCACACACCACTAGTGTTAATTACATACACTCCTTCTTAGGAGGTGCCAGGTGTCGTAAGTCATGACTTCAGGATGCGTATGCAACATGTGAGGGTGGGTGGGGGATATTCCTATAAGTATGTATGTTGAATACCATTGAGGCAGTCTGTATCGTGGTCACGAGCTGCGTGCAGATTCATTAAACTTGCTACTCAATGCATATTCCCTTGTCTGCTTCATCACTCTCTGACAGATTTCCACCACAACTGATAAGGCTTTTATTGTTTGAGATTTCAGTATTCACTTTGAAAAGAGTCCTTAGGACCCCCTTAGAATTAGGTTTAAATCAATCTTAGATGCTTTGGGATTCATTCAAAATGTTATAGGTCCAACTCCTAGATATAGGTCCAACCATACACTAGACCTAGTTCTGACCCTGCATATTGAAACAGAACATGTAGTAAGCATTTCTCAGCCTGACTCCATTTCTGACCATTACCTAATCATGTTTGTAGTCTTAAACCAGGATATCCACCTGATGCCTCGCTTTATGAGCAAACGTACCATAACAATGTCTACAGCTAGTGTATTCATTAATAACCTTCCAGATTTAACCATCTCCAGCCCATCTCATCATATAGAACTTGAGCATGAACCAGATGATCTGCTGTCTGTGCTCCGCTCTAATCTTGACAATGTTGCGTCAATTAAGATCAAACAAATTAGGGAGAGAAAGCTAGCGCCTTGGTGTAATGACCATATGCGTACTCTCTACGGCTTGAATGGCATCATAGTCATGCGGAATACAAAAAAGCTTTAATTAAAGCCAAATCCTCATAAATCGCATCACTAATAGACAATAACAAAAATATCCCCAGATTCCTTTTTAATACTGTGAATAAACTCACCAGCAGTCACAGACAAACTAACTCAGCCATTCCTGCTGACATTAGCAGGATAAAATTGAAAACATTAAAAATTCATAGTCAGTCCCTGACCACTGCAGTGAATGTTGATGAATGGTGCACCAGCTTTAATGCACACTCTGAATACTCTGAATAGCCTATTAAAGTCATCCTCATGTGTACTAGATCCTGTTCCAACACAGTTGTTTAAACAGGTTCTGCCTAGGGTTATACAATCAGTACTGGCCATAGTTAACTCTTCCCTCAACATTGGCTACATACCTAAATCCCTTAATTCAGCAATTATCAAACCTGTTCTCAAAAAACCTAACCTTGACCCCAATGAGCTTGGTAATTATACACCAATCTCAAATCTCCCCTTCATAGCCAAGGTCCTAGAAAAAGCAGTGTTTCTGCTGCTGTGCACAACAGTAGCATTTACAAGGTCTTTCAGTCTGGATTTAGACCCAACCACAGCACTGAAACAGCGTTACTAAGAGCCACAAATGACCTCCTCGTTTCATTTGATAGAGGCTGCACTACTATTCTTGTGCTGCTTGACCTTAGTGCTGCCTTTGACACCGTAGATCATGCAATTCTGCTTGACAGGCTTGAAAATACTGCAGGAATTAAATGATCTGCACTCGCTTATCTTAATCTCATGTGGAATTTGTACAACATACAAAGGAACCCAAAAGGAGATCCTCGAGAGATGGTCAGCTCTGGTCACTGAGAGACAGCTAACCAGTCACACAAGTCAGATGTAAATGTAAATGTCAGATTTACTGTATATATTCTATTCAAGTGTGCTGTATGTAGCTATTATTTAATGTCTGTCCTTGTCTCCTCAGATTAGGACACGGTTAAAAAGAGTCATCAGCACAGACCTTTTCCGCTCTTTTATCAGACTACTTAATGGTCTGGTCCTAAAAACTGCTGAAGGTGAACAAAGCAGCAGCCATGAATGAGGAGAAGCCGGCTCTCATAGGCATTTTGGACTGCCCTGAGAAATATGTCAGTGAATAACTCTGATAATATCCTGTAGAACAACTGCAGCTTAGCTTGGTCTGCCACACTAAGAAGTTCCAGATCTCAAATTTCATCAGGATGTCTGTACCTGTTTTTGTGAGGCTAAACTGTGGTGCATGTATAGATTTGAACATGTACTTGTGATGCAGGTATGCTGTGGGTCCTGTGAATAATGATTTCTTTTTATTAATTATAGAAACTATAGAGGATCATTACTGAGAAGTCCTGGACATGTCCCTGTTCATTAAATAAGGGCTTTGTTCTATAGGTTGTACACTGGCAGTAATGAGTTAACTGAGCTCATCCGTTCAGTGATCAGAAATCCATTCTCTCTCCATTAGCAGAACTGATCAGACTGATCAGCTGCTCCTCAAACCATTGATGAGTTGGATCAGCTGTGCTAAAGCAAAGAGAGCTGGAAAGTAAGCAGGGAGGGTTGCTTCAATGAGTGGAGTTGGGAATCATCAGTCTAGGCTTATGACAGAGATTTGGCCTCATAGAGTAAAGCCTTGTCCTTCTAGACTAAATGGAAACTCAGTTGTTTCTGATGTGGACATGAAGCGGACTTACTAAGAAGCAATGCACTGTAAAAAGTGGGACTGGGGTTCATTAATATTTACTAAATAATTAAAAGTTACCAACACATAATAAAATAAGAATATATGTAGTTTAAAATCAAATCGAGTTTTTTAATGTTTTTATTAATTGTATGTAACACAAATGTTGCTTTAATAATAAAATTAGCTGAGTAGAATTTACTTAACGGCAATATTATATATATATTGATAGATATAATATAAATATTGAATTTGGGGTTTCATTAGTTGTCAGTTATAACCATCAAAATTAAAATAAATAAACACTTGAAATATATCAGTCTGTGTGTAATGAATTAATATAATATACAAGTTTACCTTTTTGAATGGAATTGAAATAAATCATCTTTTTCAAAATATTCTAATTTTATGACCAGCACCTGTACATGACTCAACTGAAGATGTTCAGAAATCAGGTTCTGAATCTTCTTGTTGTGCTTCTTGATTCAGACTGCCTTCAGAACACCCACTGCTCCTGATTCAGTCCCAGAGACGAGCTTCATTGGTGGAGAGACATCCCTGCTGTTCCATGGCCTCAGTATGGATCACTTTCCGGTCCTCTGGTCCTAGGCTGGTAAATCAAGCAGTGTCTATGGGAGGAGATCCGCAGTCCAACAGAGTGTGGAAGTTCTGGTCTGTATCACTGAGGCCACCGGAACAAGCTTCACCCTCCATATTGAACTGGACACCAGAGCTGATGCCTGAGGTGAAGAACATTCAACCACTGCACTTTTTTCAGGGTTGTCTGAGAGTAACCTACTTTCAAACCTACCAAGTGTTTCACTTAACTTACACAATAAGTCCAAATATTTGTGGACAACCTTTCTAAACAATGCTTTCAGCTACTTTATGTTGCACCCATTGCTGACACAGATGTGCAAATGCACACACACACAGCTTGTCTAGCCCCTGTAGGTTAGATTGAGCTGTGGAGCAGTGGAACTGTGTTTTCTGAAATGATGGATGGTGCTCCATACAAAATTTTAGAGATGGGTTGGAGAGTTGGGGATGATTAGGTGGGGTGATCAACCAATATACTGACCTCACTAAAGCTGTTGTCGCAGAATGCAATCAAATCCACCAGGTAACCATAATTGGTTCATATCTGGTTTAAAAAATAATTGTTTAAATAACAGGAAAATAGGAACCTTGGCATCGCTGTCCAGACCTTCAGCTCCTTATGGATGATGAGTACCACAATCTGCTCCTCAATGGTTGTTTTACCAACAGCAAGATTTATTTGGGAACATCTCCTACAGAAATGGTACATTTATCTTCTGAGGTATATTTTTATGAAATTTAGATAAATATTTTTAAATGTACATAATGATTAAATATTCATATTTTAGTTTCAGGGTTTGAGAAATCGTTTGTCTGCAGGTCAGGGCGGCCTCATTACTATGCTCCTCCCTCATTGAATACACTTCTCCTTTAGATCAGAGGTAGTAAAGCTCCTCTGTGGATGTAGATTTAGTTCCAAAAACAACCAGTTTAAGAAACAGATCAGCAGCATTCATACATGACTCAACTGAAGATGTTCAGAAATCAGGTTCTGAATCACACTTGATTTAGACTTACGTTAGTCCACCCACTATTTCTGACTCAGTCCGAGACAAGCTCCACTGGTGGAGGGACCTCTGTGCTGGTCCATGGCCTCTTCAGCCTTTACTGAGAGACAGACAGACAGAGACATTATCAGGCTAACAAATGAGTGCTTCCCTAAAATCTTTTATAGTCTTTTATATTTATATTTAAAAATCTTTTATAGTGACCAAGTATACAATATTCACATTCAAATACAGAATATATAAACATATACACTATTTTACACTATTATGCACGATCTGTTCCAAATAAACATATTTACATATAAGTTCTTATAGTGAGTGAGTCTGTAGTAGAAAATAAGGTTATATTACAGGATATAAACAACATATATTATTGTACAATTCCAAATATACCAATTTTACATATTTTCCCTGATGTTTATATAATTTCCATATAATATTCCACATAATTACCAACTGTTTAGATTCTAATATTAGTAATATTACTGTTTTTATTTCATTACTTTACAGAACAAACCAGACAGAATATCTGCTGTAGGGGTGCAACAGCTAATCGACATAGTCTACAAAAATCGACGACCCAATTAGTTCATTAGTATTTAATAGACGATTAGTTGTTGACGTCACCACGCATATTTCTTGTGCTAACTCGGACCGTTTGTACATGGATCACATGTTCTGGTGAGTTTCACTTACTTGTCAAAGCAAGCTACTATAGTGTAGATTTATTGGACCATGTATGTGATACAGATGTTATTAGTCATTGGTAGTTGTGAATACTGATGGAGCAAAATTCATTTTAGTTTGTGTATATGCGATTAACAGTATTGCGATTAACCAAATATTTGAAGCAGACCTTTGTAGGAAGATAAAGTAATGGAAGGTAAAATACTCGACAGATCAGGTTGTTATAGGAGAAGACTTTAATGTAGTTCCAGATGGCTCAGTTGACCGTCTTCCCTCTAGAGGGCAGCATCATCTTTTTGATTATATTTTCAATAACTTAGTCTCCAATACTAATCTGTACACCTGGTTTAATGCTTCCAATAACGGTCAGTGTTCAAGGCTACACTACTGGTTAATCCCTCACAATGTGACGGATAGTATTTTAAGCTGTGAAATTTCAGCATCTCCTTTAACTGATCACTGTTCAGTTACCTTGTTCCTCTCTTGGGAACAAATGTAAATCACCTTTGAATTCAATTTGGAAATTTAATAGTAACCTTTTACTTTATTTGAAGATATTTCACTACTGGAAATTTCACCTCTGAACAAATGGGAGTGGTTTAAATGCAATGTTAGGGCAGCAGCAATTAGGATAGTATGCGTCTAAACAGATGAGGGCCCAACAATCCCAACAGACACACACAGACTCGTTTAGCATTGATTAGGAAGTGAATATGGGTTGAATGCAGTCACTCTGACGCCCACTTTCCAGAGTGTGTGAAAGTGTGTAAAAAAAGAAAAAAGAGAGAGACATTTTTAGGTAAAATAAAGTTTATTTTATTATCTTTATCGGTTGTTAATAAGAATGAGAATTATATCAGTGGTATATTAATTTAATTTAGAAAATATCAAATTGACATTTACGTTGTATTAAAGGACAGAAACAGTCATTGTAGGAAATGAAACTAGACGCTAGATGGCAGCATGGAGTCAGGAGTCAAATGCTTCAACAGCACTGAACTGTGTTAATACTCTGAAAAGCTTCTCAATAACCATCTCTACACCAAAGCTGCTCAAGTCCTTCTAATAAGGAGAGGATGTAGTTTGTACCTGTTTGATAATTGCTATGCAGACGATGGCGGTCCGGTCGAGTTGTGCAGCCATGTGTTTCTTTATGAAGGTAAATGTGCCTAAATGAACCAGTAGGTGGGATATTTCTACAGGCTAAAAGCATCATATCAGAGAATGCTCCCAGCAGACGTATATGAGAGATATAGTGTTAGTGACTATATGAGAGTAATAATTATGAGGTAACAGAGGTGATAAGAAATCGTTTTTTATTACTTTTATTTTTTTAATCACAGTTTACACTTTTTCACTCTAGCAAATATTAACGGTAAGCAGAGATTGCATGAAGCAACGATAAAAACAGAATTATCATGAAAAACACATGAAAACTGTAAAAATAATTGGTCCACGCATGCGCAGAATCGACTCAAACAGAGCTAGTTGTGCACTAATGGCACCCCCTGTGGAGAGTCTTAAGCTCGCGGGAGCCATTACAGCACAGTGTGTAATAAAAACTGAATAAAAATTTCTAAAGAATTTAATTTTTAAAGCATAAAGAAAAATGATATCACTCTCCAGTGTAAATTAGACCTTCCAGCAGTAAATATTCACTCAGCTTCTAGTTTAAGGAAACAGTGGCGTAGGGTTCAATTAAACTCCTCATACCACTTTATATTTATACAAGGAAGCTGTTACTGACATATAATGATCGCTAGATGGCGTTTCTTCCACACGTCATTCAGTTGGGTGTAGAGATTCTCGATATGCCAGGTGAGTTTAAACTGTTCACTGGATGTTCAAAAATAATATTATTATAATTAAAAGATATTAAATAATAATAGTAATAATAATAAGGACTTCCTGTTCGTTTCTGTTCATTTGTGTTGATTCATTGTTCATGTGTTTCACCTGGGACTGGGAGTACTAAAGGAGCGTAGTTCCCTTTGTTCACTGCCGTGAATTGACTCTACTGGAATCCCTGTGACGCTCTGGGATTCCTCACACGTTACTGCCGTGTTCAGGTCAGCTCTAGTTTTGCGGCCCATGTTTAGGAGAGATTCTCTGTCCGACTCGGAGGCAAGCCAGGTACGTTCGCTTCCTGCTCAGGTTCCATGGTGAACCAAGTTCTAGGCAGTACTCTACAGGTTCAGGTTAGGTCGGCCTTGCTGTCTGGTCTGGCAGCTGGTTCCCCCGCTACCTTTGTTTGTACACAGAGCTTGGCTCTGTCCTTAGTATCTCCCCTCTCTGCCCAAGCGAGGTTTGTGGCTTTGTGTTTATACCCCTTTAGTTTTCCCCCTCGTTTCACTCTCGTTTAGCTCCCTGCTCCTCCCAGTCCCAGGTTTGTTTTGTTTGCCATCTGACTTGTTGCGTTTTGGTTCTGTTCATGGTTTTGCCCATGTTGCTGCACTTTGCTTTTTGGATCCCATTGTTTTGTATTTGGTTAATAAAGTATCTTGCTTCGATTTCCATTTCTGCGAGTGTTCATCCCTTCAGGTCTGGCCGTACACGCCATGACAATAACATTAACAGGTGAACGTCATTCTTCATTTTAGTTCATTTATTTTGATTTTCATTTGTTGTATTTAATACTCATTTATAGTGAGACAAAAAAAAGTATTTAGTCAGCCACTGATTGTGCAAGTTCTCCTACTTAGAACAATAAGAGGTGTGTGAAACTATGAAAGACAAGGGAGGACAATGAGGAAAACAAATCCAGGAAATCAGATGGTAGAATTTTTAAAGAATTTATTTGTAAATTATGTTGGAAAATAAGTATTTGGTCACCCACAAACAAGATTTCTGGCTCTCACAGGCCTGTAACTTCTTCTTTAGGAAGCTATTCTGTCCTCCACCTGTTACCTGTATTAATGCCACCTGTTTGACCTTGTTATCTGTATAAAAGACACCTGTCCACAGCCTCAAACAGTCAGACTCCAAACCTAACCATGGACAAGACCAACATTAGATAAACATTAGAGCTTAAAATGTTGGGCTGATTTAAATACAATCAGGGTCATAAGTAATTGGACAGTGACTGAATGTGTGTAATTTAGCTTCAGTACACCACCTCAGGGGATCTGAAATCAAGTAGTCACACAAATGAGCTGGGCCTTGGCATCGCCTTCCACACTTTCAGCTTCCTCTGGTTTTTCTGTTCTTTCTGTCATTAGCAGTGCAAGCTGTTGTAGGAACCAGTGTGATGAGTATCACAGATCTGCTCCTCAAGGGTTGTTTTAACAACAGCAAGATTTATTTCCTACAGAAATGGTACATTTATCTTCTGAGGTGTATTTTTATTAAATTAGACTAATTATTGTTACTGTGTGTAATTATTAAATATACATATTTTAGTTTCAGGATTTGAGGAATCGTTCCTCTGCAGGTCAGTACGGCCTCAGGAGGAAACTAGTACCTACTAGACGGCTGAAGTACTTGCAGCTAAAAAGTAGACTTTCTAAGGCCAAAGCTCCAGAGATCTCAATACAGGTGTTGAGCTCCAGGCTGGTCCACACTTACAGCTGCATCTCCAAGTCTGTAAGTACTCCTCAGCAGGTAAATCACACACCAGCACAACCTAGAACCCCTTCAACCATGATCCTCCCTCATTTAATAGACTCCTCCTTCAGATCAGAGGTAGTAAAGCTCCTCTGTAGATGAGGTGAAGAACATTCAACCACTGCACTTTAATGATCACTTCTCTTGTAAATAAATGTACTTTTTCTCTCAGAACAGATGTTTAATCATGAGCTGCATGAAGAATTGTACAATGAAATGCAGATATTGTTAAATTTTATTGTAAAAAGATCTTTTTCAAATTTCTCCTTTTCAGTTGTTTAAAACTAACCTACTTTCAGACCTACCAAAAAAGAAAAAGGTAAAGGTGCATGTATTTGTCACTGCACAGCGAAATGTGTCCTCCGCATTTAACCGATCTGTGGTAGTGAACACACACACACTAGTGATCTAGGGGCAGGGAGTACACACACACCCCGAGCGGTGGGCAGCCAACTCCAGCGACCCAGGGAGCAGAGAGGTTAAAGGGCCTTGCTCAAGGGCCCAACATTGGCAGCTTGCCAAGCCCAGGAATTGAACCCACAACCCTGTTATCGATAGCCAGACGCTCTAACCGCTGAGACACCGCTGCCCCTAAAACCAAGCGTTTCAGTTAACTTACACTTTATGTCCAAATGTTTGTGGAGACCCCTTCTTAGAAATGCATTCATCTACTTTATGTTGCACACACTTTTGACACATATGTGCAAACTGTGGAACTGTGGGGTGTTCATCATCCAACATCCTGACCTCACTAATGCTCTTGTGGCTGAATGCTTCAAAATCTAGTAGAGAGTCTTTTTTCCCTGGACACTAAAGACATCCAACAAAAACAGGTTGTTTTAGGACCTAAATCTACATCTACAGAGTTGATCTGTGGAATGTTCCACTGCGCCACAGCTCAAACACATTCTCTGGAGTGATTAATGGTGTTTCATCCAATATTTTTGGAATAAGTTGGGGTGGTGATTATTTAACATCCTGACCTTACCAATGCTCTTCTTGCTGAATGCAATCAAATCCTCACAGCAAAGCTCCAAAATCTAGTAAGCTGTCTCCAGCCTTCCCTAGACACTAGAGACAGTCAATCCAATAAAACAGCATCAAGAATGAATGAGCAGGTGTCCCAATACATCTGTCCATGTAGTGCATGAGTCTCACTTATCCTACACCTCAAACACCTATAAAATAAAGCATAACACTACTCATAAACCTAATTCCAATCCAAGACCTTTAACTAACTTTACCCTGTTGAACATACACTGAGATGGTGATGATGGTTCGCTCGATGAAAGCTAGTCTGTGTGTGTGTGTACTCACATTTCACTGATCTGTTGACAGGGTCCCTGCACCTTCCCCGCCACTGTGTGTACTGACTGACAGACAGACAGACAGAGACATTATCAGGCTGACAAATGATCTGCATCATCTGCAGAATTATCACCATTAACAATATTATCATGATCCAGATTCAGTGGCTGCTTACCTAAATCAAGTCAAGTGACTTTTATTATATAGTATATGATACACAAATTCAAATCCAGAATCTATACACATAAATACACACTATTTTACACTATTCTGCAAGGTCTGGGTGCAACAACTAAGATTAGTTTTAAATTTAGTTAAATAAAAAAAATTAGTTGATGTCATCACTCATGTTTCTCGCACTAACCAGGAACGGTTTGTGCATGGATCACGTTTTCTGTCAATGTTACCATAGTGTATATTTACAGATAAAGCTGCCTAAATACACCAGTAAGTAGGAAATGATGATAGACTAAAATCATTATATGAGAGAACGCTCCCAGCAGGAGAGTGTAAATCACCATGTCAGTGTAAATATAAGCTAATAATGGTAATAAGAAATCATTTTTATATATTTATATATATTAACACCCAAGTAAATCCTCAGATTCAGAGATATATAGTAATGAAGTAGAACTACTTCAGTACTGTACTTAAGTACTAAAATACTGTATCTGTATCTACTGGAGGATTATTTTATCTCCTACTTCCACTTTTACTTCACTACATATTTTGGATGAGTTTAATACTTTTACTCCGTTAGATGTTTATGTGCTGCAGCTGCAGTGAGGACACTAACGCTAGAGCTCTGTAGTTTATTCCGAGATGGAAGAACCACTAGAAGAAACACCACCTTCCCCACCTTCAAATACTCGTATGTGGCCGAATGGTTCATGTTCATGAACTCAGTCTTCTACAGTTCTGTCCTTCTACTACAGCCAGAGGAACTGTGACAGTACTTAAGTCTGAGCATTTTAAATAATAGAAACACTGATACTCAGACTTTTGACTGCTTTCTGTAAGAACTACAGAACACAATACTGTACTTTTACTTTCAGTACTTAAGTAACTGCATGCAATACTTAAGTACTTCCACTTAAGTCTGGAGCTTAAAGACACTTCTACTTCTACTCAAGTCACTTTTTTGATAGAGCACTTGTACTTTTACTCAAGTCTGGGTCTCTAGTACTTTCTACATGTCTGCTGAGATTGTATTTTGCACGTGAGAAAAACAGATTTATCATAAAAAAAAAAACACATGAAAGCATTTGTTGGTGGGTTGTGGGTCCGCGCTTGCACAGGTCACATTTGGATGGGTAGAAATCGGCAGAACACCAGTCTTCTGCGGCACGGCAGAGGAGAGGTGCGTACAGCTTGAGCTCTAGTTCTTAAACTGTTTAAAGAGTTAAAACTCATGATATGCTTAAAAGAAGAGAAAGCTTTAGTGAAAGCAGACTCGTTTAGCATTGATTACGAAGTGAGTATCGGTTGAATGCAGTGGATTAAGGTTTGGCCTCTATACAACCTTAACAGAAATGGTACATTTATATGTAAAAAATAGTAATATTTTAAACTGTGCAAAATAATTAATAATAATAATTAAACATTTGTATTTTAGTTTCAGAATTCAAGGAATCATTCCTCTGCAGACCAGTACGGCTTCAGAAGGACACTAGTATCTACAAAACGGCTGACTTGGAGGAAATGTCTGCATTAGAGCTGCTACACTGAATCTATAAAATTGATAATAATCGATTATTAAAAGTGTTGGCAACGAATTTCATTATGGATTTGTTGTGTCGCACGATGTATGTGTTACTCGCCTTGTCATATCAGCTCATCTCCGCTTACGTTACCTGTGGCGCTTTGTCTACTCTGGAAAAAATGTATAAATAAGAGGGAGATGAGCGAAGCGAGTCAGAGCGGAGGCATAATCTTTAAAATAAATTTAACATCAAGAAGTAAAAATATTCCAAAAAATTAAACATGAATGACGCAGAACAGAAGTTCAGCTTAAATCCTCACCAATGTGGGAGCACAGTCACTACAATAACCCCAGTTAGTTCTGTTTTGAAGTGAGGAAACGTAACGGTGCACTCACACTATGTGAACCGGTGTAACACGGCACATGCTGTTTTTTGCTTAACTGGACAATGACAATGATAGAGTGTGTAAGTGTGTGTGTGTGTTACTTTTATTATCTGTGTAATTCGCTTAAGCAGTGTTTAAATGTGCTTTATAAAAGTTTAAAAAAAAAACATACAAACTAAAGGCAATTCATCCTGTCTCACTCCTCACTCCAATACAGTGCAGTGTTTGCATCAGCAATGCACTTATTTTTCTTTATTATTTCATTTATTTTATTTTTAATTTATTTAATTTATTTAATAATGTAATCTATTATTATTGAATTATTGTACACACTTATTTGCTCTGTTATTCAATGTTCTATTTTTAAATAAAGACATGGAAATGTATTTTTTTTCGACAGATTAATTGATTATTAAAATAATCGTTAGTTGCAGCCCTAGTCTGCATCTCCACGTCTATCAGTACTCCTCAGCAGGTAAACCACACACCAGCTCAACCTAGAAACCCTTCATCTATGATCCTCCCTCATTTAATATACTCCTCCTTCAGAGCAGAGGTAGTAGATGGAAGCTCCTCTGTAGATGTAGATTTAGGTCCAAAAACAACTAGTTGAAGAAACAGATCAGGAACAATCATACATGACTCAACTGAAGATGTTCAGAAATTAGGTTCTGAATCTTCTTGTTGTGCTTCTTGATTCAGACTGCCTTCAGAACACCCACTGCTCCTGATTCAGTCCCAGAGACGAGCTTCATTGGTGGAGAGCCTCCCTGCTGTTCCATGGCCTCAATATGGATCACTCTCCAGTCCTCCAGTCCTAGGCTGGTAAATTAAGCAGTGTCTAAGTCCAAATATTTGTGGACACCCCTTCTAAACAATGCTTTCAGCTACTTTACGTCCCGCCCTTCAACAAAAACAACCAATCAGGTTGCTGCTTACAGTCCCGCTCTCCGGTAACGAGCTAAAGTCTCTCGACTACTTTGTGGCTCTGGCCAGACCCCACAAAATAAAAGTGACTAATACAAACGAATCTGCAACATAAAATACTTTTTGACTGAGAAAATTACTGTCTTACATTAATTCCCACTTCCACTTTTATTTTGTTGTTCATCCAAAAATGTATATGAAAACTGATTAAGGGAAAACTGATCTATTTTTGTTATATTTTATTGCTGCTACATTACTAATCCTTGGGTTTAAAATTTAAAAGAGAAAAGGTATTGGAGTTTTATTAATCTTTTATATTATATAACTTTTATATTAGCAGCGTAATTCATTAACACAGTGAATTTCTGACTAAGTTATAAATTTTTTATTAACTTAATTGTTACTTAGCAAATACCTTAAACTACCTCAAGCTAAATCAGTTATTTATTTCAATAATTGTCAGATTATTCGATTGTAAAAATAGCCCTAATCTGCTGCAGCCTGAGAAGCTTAAAAATGAATAAAGGTTTTATTTTAATTGAAGTGTTTGTCATTACTGAACAGTATGACTATTACTCCACTGAGTGTCATTTTAGTAAGAGAAGGACATTAATATGTAATGTTTAATATCTCAAGCAAGTTTGTTTATGAACATTAAAGCACGTACATTTACTCATTTAACAAAATTTATAAATAGCCTTACTCTGCTTACAGGGCCAAATCATCTCCTTTCAGTCCAACTTGAGTGTCAAGTAAAATAATTAAAAACAAAGTTTTACTTTTACCACCGTTTACTTAAGTTTTTCAGATTCATGTCAATGTAAAATATATAAACAAATTCCTAAATAAAATAAAAAACTCAGATACAGACGAGCTCATTTGTGTTTATTTACATTTGTGTTTTAGGCTGTGGCCAATCTACTGTGGTGAGAAGCAGTTTGACCAATGGTTGCTGTAGACCCCTGTACATGTAGACTAATCGTGTCGGTGAGAAGGCGGGGCTTCAACAGGCATGTTTAAAGCTGTACACTGGAAATCAAAATTAGAGAACAATGTATGAACACTTGATTTTTGCAGAAATAATGCAATCTTCATTGGTCAACATTTGAAGGATTTCAAATCCTTGTGAGTGTTTAACAAAACAGTGTTTAACAAAATAACCAAAGTATTCAACAACAAATCTTTATTTCACAAAAAACACAATAATCAAAATTAGAGAACAGCAATGACTGTAGCACAGAGAAAGATTACAACTACATTTTCTGAAGGTTACAACAGTCACCAGTCAGTAGGAAGTGTACAGGCATGTGCTTTGAATGACTTCAGCACATCTGCGGCCACAGGACATCACTAGTCTCTCACACTGCTCTGGTGTGATTTTGGTCCACTCTTCATGCAGTTTCTTCCACAGTTTGGTTTCTTGGCCATAACTTTATCACCAAGGATTTTCCAGATGTTTTCTATTGGGTTTAGATCAGGATTCTGAGCTGGCCATTTCATTGTTTCAATGTTTTCAGTTTCAAGGAACTGCTTTACCCGTTTTGCTGTGTGACAGGGGGCATTGTCATGCATGAAAATTGCTGGCTGACTGAGTGACAAATGCAAGGAAGGAACCACGTGTTGTTGAAGAAGGTTCTGATACACACTTGCATTCACTCTGCTGTATGAGAGGCCCAACTCCTGCTGCTGAAAACATTCCCCAACCCATGACATTTCCTCCTCCACCTTTTACTGACTTCTTTACACACTTTGGGTTCAGTCTTTCCCCAGCTTGTCGACGAACATAATGTTTCCTATCAGACCCAAATAAATGAAACTTGCTTTCATCACTAAAGTGAAATCTGGAACACTTTTCCTCTGTCCACACAACATGCTCCTCAGCAAAGGTTAATCTAGCCTTTTGATTCTTTCTGCTAATGAGAGGTTTGGTCACTGCAGAGTGGGATTTCAGTCCAAATGCTTGTAAACGTTGAGCTGGTGAGCAATTCCAGCTGCAGTGTTGAACCGATTGCCCATGGAGATTCTCCGCATTATCCTGTCCTCTCTTGCATTTGTCTTTCGTGGACGACCAGCCTTCTTGGGGGACTTGAATGAGTTTGTGGTGTTGTAAAGATGCAGTATTCTAGAAATCACAGACTTGGAACGACCAGCTTCTCTTGCTATGGCTGATAGGGTCACCCTTTTGGCCTTCATCTTGACAACCTGCTGACGGAGGGTTTCAGTCACTTTGGAACGGCTTTCCATTTTGCAAAGTCAGTGAAAACAGGAAAGTTATGCTGCCAGTTAAATAGGGTTTGTCAGATAATTAAGGAAATTAGCACCACGTGCCAGATTAACACCAACAATTTGCAGGTGTCTGAGAGTGTTCTCTAATTTTGATCAGTGTTCTTTTTCAAATACCTCATTTACGTTTTTATACTGTGCATTAGAATATATGCAACTCATGAAGTATGTTTAAAATACTGCTCACTCCTGACCTTGACCTTTAGGAAATTGTGTGTTGTTCTCTAATATTAAACTCCAGTGTATAAATCCGCACACAGACTGAGTAGTGACTGTAGAAAGAGACACAGATGTGAAATAAATGCGCACACATTTCCGGACATGTCCGGTAAAAAGAGGGCGTCTGGTCACCCTGCTTAACGAACCTCTTCATCTGTCCTGATCATTTATATGATCATTAAATCAGGATTTCTACTGGAGCTTTCCAGCTGCTGGTCTTTTAACACAGGTTTAACTCAGTCTGATATTAAACGGTATATTTGCCATCTGCTGGTCACTTAACCACATTACATCAGCGCTGTATTTTCCCCTCACAGCGTTTATCATTTTTAACATTTTTAAATTATACTGATATTGAATTATTCAATCAATGATTTTACATGAATTTAAAAGTGTTAACAGTGGTGGCTTTTAACATATGTTTTTAAATTAAATTTAATTAAATGTAATTAAATTAAATTAAATTAAATTAAATTGGTGATTTTTTTCGTTGATTGTATCAGAAAAGTGCTGGACACCACCAGATAACATTATTAAATTATTAAATTATAATTATAAATTATTAAATGCTGGCACTGAATATACAGTTATAAATAACACGTTTACCAGAAACAGAGATGCTACGACAAACATATGTCTGCCCTTACTGGAGTAACACCCGTGTAATTGGCGCTTTGTCTCCGTCTAGCGGCCAGAATCTGTAACTGACTGTATCAATCATAAAAGAAATGAGAGGCTCGTTTCGTTTGACCCAGTGACTCTGCTGCTGCTGGAGGAACAAGAATTACCAGAGACCCTCTCGTATTGTAGATGTCTTTTGTTCAGACGCTTTGAAGTTCAAAACATTGGGTCTATATGAAGCTGTTCAAAATTGTCATTTATAAATGATTCATCATTTTTATACAGATAACAGCTCTCACTGTAACACAGAACAGAGGAAAACAACTCAACACACTTTTAATCAACAATTATAAGACTTCAGTGGTTTCAGTGGTTAAAAATGTTTGAATGTTTTTTCTGGTCTTTCAGGCAGGAATCATCTTTAATCTTTAATTACTAAAGCAGAAGAAATCCTTACATAAATTAATAAGAAAAAAAAATGTAACAGCACACACGTCCTGCCCTACAGGAAACAGATGTAGAGCAGAAACCGCTCCCATTCTGGCTGCTGAGTGCTGATTGACTGGTGAACTGAACTGCTTATTGGCTGGTCAGACTCACTGACGTCTTAAATGATGTCTTATAATTGATTAAAATGTGTGTTGAGTTGTTTTATTTTGTATTGTGTGGAGAATGTGAGCAGTTTTCTATATCAAAATCATTATTACTTTTGCACAAAAGCTCTGTATGGACCCATTCATTTTGGACTTGTGGTTGAGCGCCCTCTAGGGTCCGAACAAAACGGAAGGCATAATCAAGTGGTTCATCCATTTAGAATAATGTCTAATAGTATAGGTCATATAATGTCCTCAGTAGGGGGGTCTCTGATATTTCTCGTCACTACAAGTTCTCTTGGATTGTATTAGCTAGCCGAGTTGACCCCCCCCCCCCCCCCTTTCACAGTGTGTTTTATCTAGTGGTAGTTGTTTTTTTTTTATTGCTTTATTATTTTATTTGGATCCCAATTATCTGATGATCTTGCACAAGGTTAGCTCGATAGCGGATAGCAAGTGCACGATAACTAGTGTAAAATTATTGCGCATAAAAATGAGTAAAAATAAGACAGTGTCGTATTACAACCTCAAGTACCAATTATCCATTTAACTGGATATATAGGAAGTCAGGAGCACAACCATGAAACAAACACAATGAGATACAAGAATTTAAAGAGCGCAAATAAAATAAAATAAATTAATTAATTCAATAAATAAGTGAACACTACAAACTTCACTACAAAACCACCAAATTATAAATACATGTGAATTATACATTCCACAATGACCCAAAGCTTGTTACTCACTTCGATGTACGATGTTACAGTAAAGAAAAAAAGGAGTTACTACTTTTCATTTACTAATTGTTGTACATTGAAACAACTAATCTAAAGAGAACACTGGTCTAAAATATTGGCACTCAATAAAACAATGAGATTAAGACTCTTATTTATAAAAGCATGTAAAGGGGAAGGAAAGAGCAGTGATTCATTTAAACTAGCAGGGATTCGACTCCTGTAAGGGGAAACACACTACATTAATGCTCTGCAGCTTCCACCAAAACCCCCAGTCAATTACATACATTTACACACCTGTAACCAAAGCTTTAGTGCATCTGCCTTAGAGCTCTGCTCTCTGCTCACTAACCCAGACTCAGTCCCAAACCCCAGGCACTGCTACACGCTGCAGTCAGTAAGAGTTTGCTTTAAAGACAAGTGCATTAGCGAGCAGACTCTACATTTGCTACATGCTAACTTGGACACAAACAGTAGGGACCTGTATCTAGGCCTCACTGTTGCAGACCGGGTTCAATGCCACAAACACCATCCATTTTAAATGAAGCCCTCAAAGCCTCACTAAAACTGCAGTCCAAGCTGCTGCACACTAGAACCAACAGACACCTGCTTTCACACAAGCTGAACAGCAGCAGATACTGTGACTCCGTTACAGCATCAACTACTAAAACCAACACACAGCAAATACCTGCATCTGGCTTCAATGCTGCATACCGGACTCCCTGACCTGTACAGCAGTTCACTCCTCCACATCCTCCAAACCGTCCGAATGAAGAATTCCAAGCTGTGCTAAACTTTAACGAGAGCTCTCCTCCTGCTACCTGCACATGTCCCTGGCACTGAACCAAATGATAATTGGAGCAAACAATTAGAAAGGTGTACTTGCTCTTCTCTTACTGTAATACCCTTAGTGTGGGTCACACTAGCTTTACCTGTTAGTATCAGTTTTAAATGCCAGAGTAGCAACAACAGTTTTACATCAGTTTAACATGCTAGTGTTTAACATTTGATTAATAAAGATACATTTATATTAAGATAAAAGCAAAACTTTATTCAGAGAAAAACATCTCAGTAATGATCAATAAATATCTTTCCATAAATTTTAATCTGGCATATAAGTATGACAGCTGTGTGAAGATGGGCAATTAATCATAATATAATTATGTTATATTACATAATGAAAATATATATTTATTTTATATATTATATATAATTATTATATATAATATTATATATTATATTTATAATATAATACCAAAAGTATATTTAAATAATTGTTTACTGTTGACTACAGAATATTGGTTCCTCAAAATACCACTTCCCTTCTATTACCATAAAGGTAACACTAACAAGTGATTGTCATTTTAGTTCATTTAGACTTTCATTTATTGTATTTATTAATTATTATTGTATTTGGTGTATTCGAATGTACTGCTTGTTTTCTAGAAAAAAATCATAATCCTGTGTGAATAATTCATAAGAGTATTTTATGGACAATCAATTCTTTAACAGGCTTATTTACTATTTAAGTGGTGAAAAATGCACACAGACACATCAGTGGAATGCACCTCACACTAGCAGGTGTTACAGTATAAGAGCATCACAAAGACTATTAACCTTTGAGAAACTGCCCTTCTAGAAAAAAAAAAACAGCATACCCCAGCAAACCAGACCAGCATAAACCAGTTTAAAACATTTTAGATGAAGATGTAATCCTCAGTTTGGAAAAGTAGAGATTTTTTTAACAGGTTTTGGGAGGCATCGTTGTCAGCTGATGATTAATAGCCTTTTATTAAAGATGAATGAAGATGACCCAAATATGTGATGTCCTCATACTTTATTAAAACTACTGTAATAAAAGAAGTGGGAATGTTACTTTTTACCTCTGGAAATAGATGAAAACAGACCACTTTACACAGTAAGCCCCAAATCTCAGAATCTCTTTATTCTGCCAACTATTTTACAATTTTACTTGGTGAGAGCAACACAACTATGACATGTAACAAAAAACAGACCGTTAACAAGTATTATACTAAAAGAGAAAAATACACGAAACAATAAATCGAATAAATAATAAGTTAAAAAGTAACAAAGCTGTAAAAAAATCTGTAATCAGAAATCTGTACTTGTACAGGTATGAATACTGTACATCAATATGTAGCCCAAGTAGACATCTATATACAAACTATTATGTACAGATATGATAAACATCTACAGAAACTTAACATCTGTACAGCTGTGCAAATAATCATAGTGCAAATGGTAAGTATGTTATGTATCCGTACTTTGTTGAAGTTAAATCCAGTTTGGTTCAGTGAAATTTAGAAGCTCAGTTCTAAAGAACTTTTCTTTAGAATAGGTTTATAGATTAGAGTGTAAACCCTAATGTAAAATTTACAGTTCTATTATTAAGCTTATATTTCACAATTGCACATTTCTGTGCCAAAGTTCATGACAGTACATCAGTTATGAGAGAAAAAAGTACATTTTAATAACAATAATAATAATAATAAGAAGAAGAAGAAGAAGAAGAAGAAAAAGAAGAAGAAGAAAAGTAGTTAAAATAGTAAAAAAGAGTTAAAAGTCATGTTTGCTGCTTTTCCTAATCTCAGTGTCTTTGCCTCCTCCTTTTCCTCTTGGGTTGCTTAGGCAGTGGCTCTCTGCTTGTGTCCAGTTCAAAGTGAGGGGCGAAGCTTGTCCCAGTTGGTGAGCTGAAGACCTCTGCGATCTGGACCTCCATACTCCGAGCAGGACAGCGGCACTCCTCCCACAGGCGCTGCTTAATTTCTTGGCCTAGCTGCAGCCTGTAGGGATGGAGATGTCCTGATGGAGTTCTGAGCAGAGGGTCCACCACAGAACCAGAAGTGAGGTCTCTCTACCAGTGGAGCTCATCACTGGGACTGAGTCAGGAGCAGTGGGTGGACTGACAACAGTCTGAATCAAGAAGCACAAAAAGAAGATTCAGATGGACAGAACCTTGTTGTCCGGATCCACCATTTCGGGGGGACAATACGTATATAGAAACTTTATTATCACCTATGTGTTACACAGAATCAGACAGATATAAAGCAAAAAACACACAGTTGCAGAAGGACAGACCCTTGTTGGCCACATCTACCATCACGATGGGGTCCTGAAAACCTACAAGACAAAAAAAGGAAAGCCGACAAGTTTTGAAATGGAATGGTCACTAACCTTTAACACTTGCAGAAAGATAGATAGCGAGTCACACACACACAGTTGCACATGGACAGACCCTTGTCCACCAGATCCACCATCAGAACCTGTAGGACAAAAAAAAATAAATAAATAAAAAAAAAAAGTCAATACTTGTATAGAAACTGAATGATCACCTACCTGTTAGACAGTTGCAGAAAGATAGACAGTGAGCCATACACAGATGCAGATGGACAGACTGTGGTGGCTGGATGCATGGTCAGGGAGGGAGGGGCTCATGGGGTCATGAACCTGTAAGACAAAAAAAGAAAATACATGTATAGAAACTGAATGATCACCTACCTCTTACACACTTGCAGACAGATAGATAGTGAGCCACACACAGGTGACTTGAAGGAAAGATCCACCATCAAGAATGGGGGGAGCATTGGGTCCTGAAAGCATGTAAGACAACAAAAAGGCAATACATGTATAGAAACTGAACGATCACTTACCTGTTACAGAGTTGCAGAATGATGGACAGCGAATCACACACAGTTGCAGATGAAAATATATTTGTTAGAAGGATACACCTTTAGGGAGAAGAAGAGGTTGATTGACTTGTTGAGAACCTGTAACACAAAAAAAGAAAGTCAATACATGTATAGAAACTGAATGATCATCCACCTGTTACACACTTCCACACGGATAGTCGCGAGTCACACACAGTTGCCGATGCACAGACCCTTGAAGGACAGATCCACCATCAGGAAGGGGGGAGCCATTGATCTTGAAAGCCTGTAAGGCAACAAAAAGTCAATACATGTATAGAAACTGAATGATCACCTACCTGTTACACACTTGCAGACAGATAGATAGCAAGCCACACACACAGTTGCAATGGACAGACCCTTGTTGGCTGTATGCACCATCAGAATGGAGGGAGCCATTGGTCCTGAACGCCTGTAGGACAACAAAAAGGCAATACATTTAATGGGGCCTTTGAGGGCTATGATTAAAGATACTGGAAATGCCAAACTCCATTGTAATCTTTCCTGGACACAAGAGGGTCTTTTAGCATTTGAGACAGTGAAACAGAGGTTACTCTCCAGCATTGGCGTTTCCAGATTACTCCAAGAATTTCTTACCGTATGTGTATGCTGTATGTTTCTTACTGTATGTGTCTGCTTCTACTGGAGGTAAATATGCATGTGCAGTCCTCTGTCAAGCGACAGGTACAGGAACAAGTCCACAGCCTGTTTCTTATTATTCCACAGCTTATTCAGAAGTTGAGTTGGGACTGCCATTGTGTTATAGAGCTATGGTAGGAGTTTATCTAATGTATGACAAAGCATCAGCAATCACGATGGGTTAGCCAGTAACAATTCTTACCCATCATAGCCTTAGAAACCTACTGAACCATGGCAAATATACACTGACTATGCCAAGGCTTAGAGATTATTATAGGCTTTTAGAGCAAGAAGATGTCACCCTAGTAAGGTGTGCCACAGTGAATCCAGCTGAAACTTTGCCAACTCCATAAGATGGTGAGCCACATGATTGTGTGCAAGAAGCTGAGAAATACTCAAGGCTTAGGTCAGATTTAAAAGCCCTCCCACTGGAGAAGGCAGACCTGGAATATTGGACTGATGGGTCCTGCTATAGGAGAGGAGACAAATTGTGTGTGGGTTATGCAGTAGTAAAAGCCCAAGGAGAAAACTTTGTGGTTGAGAAGGCTGCAGTCATACCACAGCTGGCTTCAGCACAACTTGCTGAACTTGTAGGGTTGACAGAAGCATGTTTATTGGCAGAAGGTAAGCGAGTGACTATCTACACTGATTCTGCCTATGCACATAGTGTGTGTCACCTGTTTGGGGCAGTATGGAAGAACCGAGGGTTTAAGAAAACAGATAGTTCCCCTATACAGCATCATGAGCAAATAATGAAATTGTTACATGCCATGATGAAACCCAAAGAAATTGCTATTGCTAAATGTGCAGCACATAAAAGGGATATGTCAAGGGTCACACAGGGGAATAAAGCGGCTGATGAAGCTGCAAAGGCAGTTACAGGAGCAGACAAATGGGGTGAAGTCTTTTTGGTTACACGAGGTAGACATGGAAGACAGAATAACAATTAAGGATGTGACCTTAATGCAGGAAGCAGTTCCTGAGATAGATAAACAGTTGTGGCGAGATCGAGGAGCCACTCAAGACTCTACTGGCCTTTGGAGGAATCATGAGGGGCTGGTAGTAGCACCTCCTGACCTGTTGGGTCTGATGATTCAAGAAGCGCATGGTTTAGCCCATGTGGCAAGGGGCGAGGTAAGGAGAAAGATTATTAAGGAGTATGGGTTTTGGGCACCATATTTGCTTGAGCAGATAGACTGTCATTGGTAGATGCACAATTTGCTTGAAAAACAATGTTCGAAGGGGTGTAATGGTTCCACCTGGTCATATCCCAACTTCAAGGGGTCCTATGCGTGAGTTAGTAGTGGACTTTGTTGACATGATAAAACCAATAGGAGGGAAGAGATACATGTTCGTTGTAGTGGACCGCTTTTCAAGGTGGCCAGAGACCTGTCCAACCAAACGGAAAGATGCACAGTCCATTGCCAAGTTTCTGTGCAGAGAGGTCATAAGCAGGTGGGGACTTCCAGATCGGTTATCCTCAGATAATGGGAAGGAGTTCGTGGATAAGACAGTGAAATTAATTTGGCAAAAACTGGGAATAAAACAGTGTCTTGGGGCAGTATATCATCCTCAAAGTCAGGGAATTTGTGAGAAAATGAATGGTGTTTTGAAAAACCGCATTGTGAAAATCTGTCAGCACACAGGTTTGAATTGGGTTGATGCACTTCCATTGGCATTAATGGTGTGTCGCTCAAGTGAGCTGCATGATTTGCATATAACGCCACACAGAAGGAGAAAGGCAGGAAGATCTCCAGGGTCAAATTCCAGAAGAGGAGATTGTCCATGATGTGGACAATGGTGATGACTCTGTGGGCATTGCTGATGATGCCGGAAATGACTGCAATTAATCAACAGGAAAGAAGGTTTGAGAACATTGAGGTTAGGGATGTCCAAGAAACAGCAGGAATCATTTCAGGGGAGTGTGAAGCACCAAAGGCTGCTGAGGGCACTGATTCCTCTATAGGGGAAGTCAGAGAGTCAAATAGACATCCAAGACCAGTTCGAAAAAGGGTCTAACCTAAACGTTACGAAGATTGAGGTAAATGTATCAGTGAGAAATTCCACTTTATTAACATTAAATATTACTAAAAGCATAAATGTGTCACATCCACCAGAATCAGCTGTTCAGGTGATTCCAGTAACAGTAACTCCTGTGCAGTTGGTAATTACAGTCAAACCAGGCAGATCAGTTCTTCTTCCATGTAGGTGTGGAAGATTTAATACTGGAGGTAATGATCCCCCTGAGTGGAGAAATGGTGGTGAAGAGATTGTGTTAGCAGGGCCTACAGTTGATATGGTGCCTTACAATCAAAGAAAGTATGTTTTGTCCAATGACATGAGGTGGTTCAGAGTTAAATATGATTGTTCAATTCTTATGCGTAATGTTACATGGGAAGATCAAGGGGAGTATACATGTACTTACTTTGAGCCAGAGTTCAGCTTTGTACCAGTGCAGAAAGTGTGGAAACGGGAGCATGTAACTCGTAAGATGATAGTTAACATTATCTCCACAGGAGATAAAAGGGGACCAGGAACAATTTCCTGTAATAACCATCTCAGGGGTAAAAACTGTGCCAAGGCAGGTTACAACTGTAGCTCCAGAAACAACTAAAAGTGTTAATGTTACAGGTCAGGTTACTACTGTAATCATAAATAATACAGAACCTGTAAAAATCACAATGATGACAAGAATGCCTGTAGGTGTCACTTTAGGGAATAGAACTAGTGAAAATATAACAAGCTCAACTGCAGTGAATGGTACAGAGATAACACCAGTAATGAAAGTAGCAAAAGTGACCCATCCATCTAATATGACATTAGTAACACTGCAAGATGAAGTAAATACAACTGAGAAATTGTTAGTAACCATAGAACGGAGTGAGAGCAATAATGATGAGAGTGTTGGAGATAGAGTGGGAGAGAGTGAAGTAGAGATGTAATGATGCATGAGCCTTCTATCAAGGTGACAAATGTATTACAGGATTTAGACTGGATTCCAGGAGATGTGATAGATCAGAATCGAGCACTGAAAAAGAGAGGCGCTAAGTGGAAGGCATATGGATTTGATTCATCTGTGTTGCAAATATCTGACCCTTGGGCAGCCAGGAACTTATGGTTTCAGCAGATAACACATTCTGTAAGAACAAGCAAACAAATTAGTGGTCCATGTGTGGTGAAAGTCCCGACACCAGGCACTTGGCCTTCTATTTTGGAAACAGTTCCTGAACCTTTAAGTACAGAATGTCAGTATTATGCATTATCATGGCTGTTCTACAAACAGCAAGCAGCATATGATATATGATGTAGCCATATCAGTGGGTTTGTTTAGACCTGGAGAGAAGTGTAGTTGGATGAGGCAATTACCATATGTAAACATAAATGATCAGCATGAACATGTACAGACAGCAGTCCCTGATTCAATGGAAGAAAAAGGCAGTAAAGGCTAAAGGTTGTTTTTGTTCTAATAATACTCATGGTGGGTCTGGAACGTTTATGGGAATTTCAGATTGTGACAGCTATATGATACATTTGGATGATAAACATAAAAATAGGGATGGTTTGTTTGAAGTGATTTTCCGGCTACCACGTGGCCAGAATAAAATAGTGATGGTGCATCATGTAACATTGCCAGGTAATGTGACCCTAGGAAATTTTAAAGATCTTTGGTGGGTTTGTGATAAGGCATATATATTTTTGCCATATGGGTGGACAGGATGTTGTTACTTGGCAACATTAAAATTGCCATATGAGGTGTACACCATTGAGAAAGGTGAAGCACCTGATGACACCCAAGCCAAGGTAATTCCTGGATATAGACAGAAAAGTGAAATGGCACAATTTCAAATTTAGAGGCCTATCACTGGAGGATAAGTATGGGAGAAAAATGGGGAATAGGCTTATTTTCATGGTATGGTGTGACCTTCCTAGCAGACCATATTGATAACATCACACACCTTACAGGGATTTGCTAATGAGACTATTAGAGGGTTTGAATATTTATCAAATACTCAGAAGAGTCACAGATTGACGTTGTTGAAACATGATATGGCTCTTGATTACATTCTGGCTAAGCAAGGGGGGTTATGTGTAGCTCTGAATTTAACAGGAGATGCTTGTTATACTTTAATTCCTGATAATTCTGATAATATGACTGATGTAATAGGGGCACTAAAAAAGATAAGAGAGGCATTTGGCCCATCCCAAGAAGCAGGATGGTCTGTGAATGCATGGTTGCTGGAGAGATTAGGACCAATGGGAACATTGTTGGCTCAGTTGTTCGGTGCTGCGCTTTTGTCACTATGTGTGATGTTCTGTTGTTGCACATTCATATTGACTTTTGCTAAGGCGATGATTTTAAGACGGGTTGGAGTTGTAATGCCGGGGGAACAAGTTCAAATGCCATTATTACCTAGGACAGATTCGGAAGAAGATGAGGGATTAGTGTTAGAAGGTGATTTGGTGGATAAATATCCATTCTGAGTATCTACTCTGATTATTACTTCCATTTAAAGTATCAGGTCTTTTTATCATAAGTTATAACACCTATGTTACATTATCATATGTTATGTAAAGGGGATTGTAGTATTTTGTAGTATGGCTGAAAAGGGTGGCTTAAAATATGATTTATTGAGTAGTAATAGTTTGACAGTATAATACTGTTGTTGTGTAATGTGCATTTGATGTTTTGAAGAAAAGATATAAGCTGTTGTTTTTTATCTTTCCCTTCAGACTAGCGGTGGGGAGTACCACTGTGGGGTGACTGACCCCTTTTCTGCCTCTCGGGATCTCAGAATACCAGACGTTGATGGACATTACTAATCGGGAGATCTGAAGACCTTTTGAACAAGGACATTGTAAAGGCATCAATCCAGATTCACCATCAAGGAACACCGATGTTGATGAATTGCAATGTGCCACATTTAAACTTGTCATTTATTACTGTCTGTACTCTAAATACACTACATGTACAAATAGTAGTTCTGATATGTATAACCTATTGTTATTATATTGTAAACAAGTTGTAAGATGATGTATTTTGTTGTGAGTAAGCACAGTGTGAACTCAGGGGTTTTGATCTTTTCTCGATACTAGGGACAGTAATGGTAGGCAGGGACAGGTGTATTGGAAGGTCCGATGGGTCGACCAGCCTGAAAGTACACATTATTTTTGGTTTAATGGGGTTCCACATGTATTTACTCACACTTGCAGGATTCCATATTTAATATCAATATTGGCAAGACATTCCTTCTTTTTTCACATTGGCCTGGAGTACAGTATGTGGTCGCCTGGGGCAGAGGGACCGTGAGAGAGTTTTTTCTGTCTTGGGTGACAGAGATATTAAAGGTGAGATAGCTGCCTGGCAGGTTTTCGCTCTCACACTCTGTGAAATTAGTGCTAAAGAAGGCACTCATAGAAGGAATAGCTCTTTAGAAGCACATGTAACCATGTGTGCCATGCTCTTTTATTTTATTGAGCCATTGATTAGGCTCAAAGGGGGCAAATGTAGTGTATTTATTGGCTATACAGATGTCCATAGGCCTGAATGAATGGTATGGAGTTGAGGAATGATCTGGTAAGCCACACGGGGTAGATGTGGAAAAGAAAGGGGGTCCTGTTTCCTGACCAAATGTGAAAACTATACATGAATCAACGAACATAAGATGCTGTTTAGATTTGGACATCCTTTTGGGTGTACATGACACAGATTTAAACGTGTGTACGTTTAAATCTATGTGTACCACGTATGTAATGGTGGGGGCTGATGAGTGTTCCTTATAGATGAAATGCAAAGATTCTGCATATGGGAAAAATCCAACAGAATATGACGTGTAGTAGGGTATAAAAACTCAAGGTATTCCTATGTCGAGGAGAGAGATCGAGGGGCACTCAGAATTGGCAGAATCTCTCCACACTGTACTTTTGATTGGAATAAAATCATTCATTGTTACAACTAAAGATGGTGGTTACAGACTCTCCTTTTTAAAAAAGAAGTCAATTTCCAGAGGAAGACGAACCGAGACGACAAAGGCAATACATGTATACAAACTGAATGATCACTTACCTGTTACAGAGTTGCAGAATGATGGACAGTGAACCACACACAGTTGCAGATGAAAATATATTTGTTAGAAGGATACACCTTCAGGGAGAAGAAGAGGTTGATGGACTTCTTGAGAACCTGTAATACAAAAAAGAATGCCAATACATGTATAGAAACTGAATGATCACCTACCTGTGACAAACTTGCAGACAGATAGATAGCGAGCCACGCACACAGTTGCAATGAACAGACCCTTGATGGTGTTATGCACCATCAGGAAGGGGGGAGCCATTGGTCCTGAAAGCCTGAAAGACAACAAAAATGCAATACATGTATAGAAACTGAATAATCACTTACCTGTTACACACTTGCAAACAGATAGTAGCGAGTCACACACAGTTGCAGATGCACAGACCCTTGGTTCATGCGGTCCGAAAAACCTTTAAGACAAAAAAAGAAAGTCAATATATGTATAGAAACTGAATGATCACCAACCTGTTACACACTTGCAGACAGATTGATAGCGAGCCACACACACAGTGGCAATGGAAAGACCCTTGTTTCATGCGGACCGAAAGACCTTCAAGACAAAAAAAGAAAGTCAATACATGTATATAAACTGAATGATCACCTACCTGTTACACACTGGCAGACAGATAGTAGCAAGTCACACACAGTTGCGGATGCACAGACCCTTGGTTCATGTGGTCCGAAAGACCTTTAAGACAAAAAAGAAAGTCAATACATGTATAGAAACTGAATGATCACCAACCTATTACAAACTTGCAGACAGATAGTAGCGAGTCACACACAGTTGCAGATGCACAGACCCTTGGTTCATGTGGTCCGAAAGACCTTTGAGACAAAAAAGAAAGTCAATACATGTATATAAACTGAATGATCACCTACCTGTTACACATTTGCACACAGATTGAAAGCGACCCACACACACAGTGGCAATGGAAAGACCCTTGGTTTATGCGGTCCGAAAAACATGTAAGACAAAAAAAGAAAGTCAGTACATGTATAGAAACTGAATGATCACTTACCTGTTACACACTTGCAGACAGATAGTAGCGAATCACACACAGTTGCAGATGCACAGACCCTTGGTTCATGTGGTCCGAAAAACCTGTAAGACAAAAAAAGAAAGTCAATGCATGTATAGAAACTGAATGATCACCTACCTGTTACACACTTGCAGACAGATAGTAGCGAGTCACACAAAGTGGCAGATGTACAGACCCTTGGTTCATGTGGTCCGAAAAACCTGTAAGACAAAAAAAGAAAGTCAATACATGTATAGAAACTGAATGAACACCTTCCTGTTACACACTTGCAGACAGATAGTAGGGAGTCACACACACAGTGGCAATGGAAAGACCCTTGGTTCATGCGTTCCGAAAAACCTGTAAGACAAAAAAAATTAGGTCAATACATGTATAGAAACTGAATGATCGCTTACCTGTTACACACTTGAAGACAGAGAGTAGCGAGTCACACACAGTTGCAGATGCACAGACCCTTGGTTAATGCGGTCCGAAAAACATGTAAGACAAAAAAAGAAAGTCAATACATGTATAGAAACTGAATGATCACCTTCCTGTTACACACTTGCAGACAGATAGTGGGGAGTCACACACACAGTGGCAATGGAAAGACCCTTGGTTCATGCGGTCCGAAAAACCTGTAAGACAAAAAAAATTAGGTCAATACATGTATAGAAACTGAATGATCACTTACCTGTTACACACTTGCAGACAGATTGATAGCGAGCCACACACACAGTGGCTATGGAAAGACCATTGGTTTATGCAGTCTGAAAAACCTGTAAGACAAAAAAAGAAAGTCAAAACATGTATAGAAACTGAATGATCACTTACCTGTTACACACTTGCAGACAGATCGTAGCGAATCACACACAGTTGCAGATGCACAGACCCTTGGTTCATGCGTTCCGAAAGACCTGTAAGACAAAAAAAGAAAGTCAATACACGTATAGAAACTGAATGATCACCTACCTGTTACACACTTGCAGACAGAGTAGTGAGTCACACACAGTTGCAGATGCACAGGCCCTCGGTTCATGTGGTCCGAACAACCTGTAAGACAAAAAAAAGAAAGTCAATACATGTATAGAAACTGAATGATCACCTACCTTTTACACACTTGCAGATAGATTGATAGCGAGCCACACACACAGTGGCAATGGAAAGACCCTTGGTTCATGCGGTCCGAAAAACCTATAAGACAAAAAAAGGTCAATACATGTATAGAAACTGAATGATCACTTACCTGTTACACTTGCAGACAGATAGCAGCGAGTTGCAGATGCACAGACCCTTGGTTCATGAGGTCCAAAAGACCTTTAAGACAAAAAAAAGAAAATCAATACATGTATAGAAACTGAATGATCGCTTACCTGTTACACGACAGATAGCGAGTCACACAGTTGGAGATTCACAGACCCTTGGTTCATGCGGTCCGAAAAACCTGTAAGACAAAAAAAGAAAGTCAATACATGTATAGAAACTGAATGATCACTTACCTGTTACACACTTGCAGACAGATTGATAGCGAGCCACACACACAGTGGCAATGGAAAGACCATTGGTTTATGCGGTCCGAAAAACCTGTTAGACAAAAAAAAGAAAGTCAAAACGTATAGAAACTGAATGATCACCTACCTGTTACACACTTGCAGACAGATAGTAGGAAGTCACACACAGTTGCAGATGCACAGACCCTTGGTTCATGCGGTCCGAAAGTCCTTTAAGACAAAAAAAGAAAGTCAATACATGTATAGAAACTGAATGATCACCAACCTGTTACACACTTGCAGACAGATAGTAGGAAGTCACACACAGTTGCAGATGCACAGACCCTTGGTTCATGCGGTCCGAAAGACCTTTAAGACAAAAAAAGAAAGTCAATACATGTATAGAAACTGAATGATCACCTACCTGTTACACACTTGCAGATAGATTGAAAGCGAGCCTTACACACAGTGGCAATGGAAAGCCCCTTGGTTCATGCGGTCCGAAAGACCTCCAAGACAAAAAAAGAAAGTCAAAACATGTATAGAAACTGAATGATCACTTGCCTGTTACACACTTGCAGACAGATCGTAGCGAGTCACACATAGTTGCAGATGCACAGACCCTTGGTTTATGAGTTCCGAAAAACCTGTAAGACAAAAAAAGAAAGTCAATACATGTATAGAAACTGAATGATCACCTACCTGTTACACACTTGCAGAAAGATAGGAGCGAATCACACACAGTTGCAGATGCACAGACCCTTGGTTCATGCGTTCTGAAAAACCTGTAAGACAAAAAAAGAAAGTCAATACATGTATAGAAACTGAATGATCACCTACCTGTTACACACTTGCAGACAGATAGCGAGTCACACACAGTTGGAGATGCACAGACCCTTGGTTCATGCGGTCCGAAAAACCTGTTAGACAAAAAAAAGAAAGTCAATACATGTATAGAAACTGAATGATCACTTACCTGTTACACACTTGCAGACAGATAGTAGCGAGTCACACACAGTTGCAGATGCACAGACCCTTGCTTCATGCATACCGAAAAACCTGTAAGACAAAAAAAGAAATTCAATACATGTATAGAAACTGAATGATCACCTACCTGTTACACACTTGCAGACAGATTGATAGAGAGCCACACACACAGTGGAAATGGAAAGAACCTTGGTTCATGTGGTCCGAAAAACGTGTAAGACAAAAAAAAGAAAGTCAATACATGTATAGAAACTGAATGATCGCCTACCTGTTACACATCTGCAGACAGATAGCGAGTCAAACACAGTTGCAGATGCACTGACCCTTGGTTCATGCGGTCCGAAAAACTTGTAAGACAAAAAAAGAAAGTCAATATATGTATAGAAACTGAATGATCACTTACCTGTTACACACTTGCAGACAGATTGATAGCGAGCCACACACAGTGGCAATGGAAAGACCCTTGGTTCATGCGGTCCGAAAAACCTTGTTAGACAAAAAAAGAAAGTCAATACATGTATAGAAACGGAATGATCACCTACCTGTTACACTCTTGCAGACAGATAGTAGCGACTCACACACAGTTGCAGATGAAGAGACCCTTGGTTCATCCGGTCCGAAAAACCTGTAAGACAAAAAAAAAAAAGTCAATACATGTATACAAACTGAATGATCACTTACCTGTTGCAGAGTTGCAGAACGATGGACAGAAAAACACAAAGTTGCAGATGAAAATATATTTGTTAGAAGGATACACCTTAAGGGAGAAGAAGAGGTTGATGGACTTCTCGAGAACCTATAACACAAATAAGAAAGTAAATATATGTATAGAAACTGAATGATCACCTACCTATTACACACTTGCAGAAAGATAGTAGCGATTCACACACAGTTGCAGATGCACAGACCCTTGGTTCATGCGGTCCAAAAAACCTGTAAGACAAAAAAAGAAGGTCAATACATGTATAGAAACTGAATGATCACTTGCCTGTTTCACACTTGCAGACAGATCGTAGCGAGTCACACACAGTTGCAGATGCACAGACCCTTGGTTCATGAGTTCCGAAAAACCTGTAAGACAAAAAAAGAAAGTTAATACATGTATAGAAACTGAATGATCACTTACCTGTTACACACTTGCAGACAGATTGATAGCGAGCCACACACACACAGTGGCAATGGAAAGACCATTGGTTGATGCGGTCCGAAAAACCTGTAAGAGAAAAATAGAAAGTCAATACATGTATAGAAACTGAATGATCACCAACCTTTTAGTTGCAGATGCACAGACCCTTGGTTTATGTGGTCCGAAAGACCTTTAAGAAAAAAAAAGAAAGTCAATACATGTATAGAAACTGAATGATCACTTACCTGTTACACACTTGCAGACAGAGTAGCGAGTCACACACAGTTGCAGATGCACAGGCCCTCGGTTCATGTGGTCCGAACAACCTGTAAGACAAAAAAAAGAAAGTCAAAACATGTATAGAAACTGAATGATCACCTACCTATTACACACTTGCAGACAGATAGTAGCGAGCCACACACACAGGGGCAATAGAAAGACCATTGGTTGATGCGGTCCGAAAAACCTGTAAGACAAAAAAAGAAAGCCAATACATGTATAGAAACTGAATGATCACTTACCTGTTACACACTTGCAGACAGATAGTAGCGAGTCAAACACAGTTGCAGATGCACAGACACTTGGTTCATGTGGTCCGAAAGACCTTTACGACAAAAAAAGAAAGTCAATACATGTATAGAAACTGAATGATCACTTGCCTGTTACACTTGCAGACAGATAGCAGCGAGTTGCAGATGCACAGACCCTTGGTTCATGAGGTCCGAAAGACCTTTAAGACAAAAAAAAGAAAGTCAATACATGTATAGAAACTGAATGATCACCTACCTGTTACACACTTGCAGACAGATTGATAGAGAGCCACACACAGTGGAAATGGACAGAACCTTGGTTCATGTGGTCCGAAAAACCTGTAAGACAAAAAAAGAAAGTCAATACATGTATAGAAACTGAATGATCACCTACCTATTACACACTTGCAGACAGATAGTAGCGAGTCACACACAGTTGCAGATTCACAGACCCTTGGTTCATGGGGTCCGAAAGACCTTTAAGACAAAAAAAGACAGTCAATACATGTATAGAAACTGAATGATCACTTACCTGTTACACACTTGCAGACAGATTGATAGCGAGCCACACACACAGTGGCAATGGAAAGACCATTGGTTTATGCGGTCTGAAAAACCTGTAAGACAAAAAAAGAAAGTCAATACATGTATAGAAACTGAATGATCACCTACCTGTTACACACTTGCAGACAGATAGCGAGTCACACACAGTTGTAGATGCACAGACCCTTGGTTCATGCGGTCCGAAAAACCTGTTATACAAAAAAAGAAAGTCAATACATGTATAGAAACTGAATGATCACCTACCTGTTACACACTTGCAGACAGATAGCGAGTCACACACAGTTGGAGATGCACAGACCCTTGGTTCATGCGGTCCGAAAAACCTGTTAGACAAAAAAAAGAAAGTCAATACATGTATAGAAACTGAATGATCACCTACCTATTACACACTTGCAGAAAGATAGGAGCGAATCACACACAGTTGCAGATGCACAGACCCTTGGTTCATGCGTTCTGAAAAACCTGTAAGACAAAAAAAGAAAGTCAATACATGTATAGAAACTGAATGATCACCTACCTGTTACACACTTGCAGACAGATAGCGAGTCACACACAGTTGGAGATGCACAGACCCTTGGTTCATGCGGTCCGAAAAACCTGTTAGACAAAAAAAGAAAGTCAATACATGTATAGAAACTGAATGATCACCTACTTGTTACACACTTGCAGATGCACAGACCCTTGGTTCATGCGGTCCGAAAAATCTGTATGGCAAAAAAAGAAAGTCAATACATGTATAGAAACTGAATGATCACTTACCTGTTACACACTTGCAGACAGATAGTAGCGAGTCACACACAGTGGCAATGGAAAGACCCTTGGTTCATGCGGTCCGAAAAACCTGTAAGACAACAAAAAAGAAAGTCAATACATGTATAGAAACTGAATGATCACCTACCTGTTACACACTTGCAGACAGATAGCGAGTCACACACAGTTGGAGATGCACAGACCCTTGGTTCATGTGGTCCAAAAGACCTTTAAGACAAAAAAAGAAAGTCAATACATGTATAGAAACTGAATGATCACCTACCTGTTACACACTTGCAGACAGATAGCGAGTCACACACAGTTGGAGATGCACAGACCCTTGGTTCATGTGGTCCAAAAGACCTTTAAGACAAAAAAAGAAAGTCAATACATGTATAGAAACTGAATGATCACTTACCTGTTACACACTTGCAGACAGATAGTAGCGAGTCACACACAGTTGCAGATGCACAGACCCTTGCTTCATGCATACCGAAAAACCTGTAAGACAAAAAAAGAAAGTCAATACATGTATAGAAACTGAATGATCACCTACCTGTTACACACTTGCAGACAGATTGATAGAGAGCCACACACACAGTGGAAATGGAAAGAACCTTGGTTCATGTGGTCCGAAAAACCTGTAAGACAAAAAAAGAAAGTCAATACATGTATAGAAACTGAATGATCACCTACCTGTTACACACTTGCAGACAGATTGATAGTGAGCCACACACACAGTGGCAATGGAAAGACCATTGGTTCATGCGGTCTGAAAAACCTGTTAGACAAAAAAAAGAAAGTCAATAAATGTATAGAAACTGAATTATCACCTACCTGTTACACACTTGCAGAAAGATAGGAGCGAATCACACACAGTTGCAGATGCATAGACCCTTGGTTCATGCGTTCCGAAAAACCTGTAAGACAAAAAAAGAAAATCAATACATGTATAGAAACTGAATGATCACCTACCTGTTACACACTTGCAGACAGATAGCGAGTCACACACAGTTGGAGATGCTCAGACCCTTGGTTCATGCGGTCTGAAAAACCTTTAAGACAAAAAAAAGAAAGTCATTACATGTATAGAAACTGAATGATCACCTACCGTTACACACTTGCAGACAGATAGATAGCGAGTCACACACAGTTGCAGATGCACAGACCCTTGGTTCATGCGGTCCGAAAAACCTGTAAGGCAAAAAAAGAAAGTCAATACATGTATAGAAACTGAATGATCACCTTCCTGTTACACACTTGCAGACAGATAGTAGCGAGTCACACACAGTGGCAATGGAAAGACCCTTGGTTCATGCGGTCCGAAAAACCTGTAAGACAAAAAAAGAAAGTCAATAAATGTATAGAAACTGAATGATCACTTACCTGTTACACACTTGCAGAAAGATAGTGAGTCACACACAGTTGCAGATGCACAGACCCTTGGTTCATGCGGTCCGACAAACCTGTAAGACAAAAAAAGAAAGTCAATACATGTATAGAAATGGAATGATCACTTACCTGTTACACACTTGTAGACAGATAGCAGAGAGTCAGACACAGTTGCAGATGCACAGACCCTTGGTTCATGTGGTCCGAAAAACCTGTAAGACAAAAAAAGAAAGTCAATACATGTATAGAAACTGAATGATCACTTACCTGTTACACACTTGCAGAAAGATAGTAGCGAGTCACACACAGTTGCAGATGCACAGACCCTTGGTTCATGTGGTCCGAAAGACCTTTGAGACAAAAAAGAAAGTCAATACATGTATAGAAACTGAACGATCACTTCCCTGTTACAGAGTTGCAGAATGATGGACAGCGAACCATACACCGTTGCAGATGCACAGACCCTTCTCAGCTGGATCCACCATTAGGATGGAGGAGGGGGGTGGGGTCATGGGGTCCAAAAAGCCTGTAAGACCATAAAGAAAGTCAATACATGTATGGAAATGAATGATCACTTATATGTTACAGAGTTGCAGAACACAATGAGACAGTGAGCCACACAGTTGCCGATGAAAATACATTTGTTGGGTTGATGGGGTTCCTGAGAACCTGTAACACAAAAAAGAAAGTCAATACATGTATAGAAACTGAATATAGTGAGGCCCATGGGGTAGTCTTGGAAAGGAGAGTGGGATTCGTTCCCAGACCTAATGTGAGAAACTGTACATGAACTGAACAAACATAACGCAAAAGAGATGTTAAGGGGTCCAGCTGTGTCTGCATTTCATCCATAAGGAATCATCATTAGCCCCCACCATTACTTACATGGTCTACGTGCTGCAGACATCCTGCATATGAGAACAGTCTAACAACATATGACGTATAGTAGGGTATAAAACATAAGGTATTCCTTTGTCTGGGAGAGAGAGAAGAGGGGCACCCAGAATTGGCAGACTCCCTCCACACTGTACTTTTGATTGGAATAAAATGTTTCATTGTTACAATTGAAAGACGGTGGTCACAAGTCTCCTTTCAAAAGAAGTCCTCCTCCGAAGAAGTAGAAGAACCACGACAAAGTTTATTGAGGTACCTGCTGGAACAGCCTGACAAAAGTGTGTTGCAATAATCTAACCGTGAGGTTAAGTGTGTACTAGCTTTTCTGCATCCTGTAGAAAAGGAATTTCTTAGTTTGGCAATGTAGGCTGTCCTAGTTATCTAGCTATATGTTGCTGAAATGATAGATCCTAAACAAATAAGACACCAAGATTTTTAGCTGCTGGACCCAGAATAATGCAAAAAAACAGCCAAGTCTAACATTTAGAGTTTTCTTCTAGTGTTTTTCAGACCTAAAAAGAGAACCTATGTTTTGTTACTGTTAAGGAGAACGAAGTCATGTGGCATCCAGAGTACATCCTTTACACAGTAACTCTAGATTAAAGAAAATTGAGGACTATCAGGTTTGGCTGATATATAGAGCAGTGTCCTCTGCATCTGTAAGTTAACATCCTGTCTGCTTATAACTGCCCTGTGGTAACATCTATAATGTAAATAATAGATGCCCTTAAATAGAGCATTGTGGAACTCCATATCGGACATCTGTGTAATTTAGAAATACGGACTGATAGGGTTCGTTTAGATATGATTTGAACCACAATAGGGCTGTTTCTGTGATTTCAACCATGTTCTCTAATCTTTCAAAGAGAATAGTGTTATCTATAGTGTCAAAGGCTAAACTGAGGGCGAGTAGGGCTACGTAGCCTTGATCAGAGGCAAGAAGAGATCGTTTGTAATCTTCACTTGGGCTGTCTGAATCCAGATTGGAATTTCTCATACATTTCATTTTTACTCTGGTATAAGCAGAGTTGTTGAGCCACAGCATTTTCTAATATCTTGGACAGAAATGTCAGGCTTGAGATGGGTCTGTAATTGAAAGTACACCAAGACCAAGATTTAGTTTCTTAATTAAAGGTTTTAAAACTGCAAATTAAAGGGATTTGGGTACATGGCCTTAGGTAAGGGATGAATTTACTATTGTTAAAAGAGGTCTGATTATAATTGGGAGTAATTCTGTCAGTATTTTAAAGGGAATCGGGTCGAGTGTACAGGTTGTAAAATTTACTGAGGAAATAGTTTTTTGTTAGTTCTGGCTGTGGAAGTGAGTAGAAGACTTCCAGCCTTTGTTCTGCAACTAACATTTTAACTCATGTTCTAAATCAGCTACACCAGGTGACAACAAATCCAACACTCCTTAATAGCAAACATGGCTGTCAAATGTTTTCTATATTATTATTAAAATTTTATTATAAAAATATTACTGGTTAAGGTAGTAGGGATCTGGGGTTGAGAATCTGCCCGGCATACCTGACTTACGTTGTATATTTAACAGTCTAAATTAAAATTTATTTGTGGAAGTTAGTGGTACTGGTAAGAATTGATACGTAGGTTTCCTTTTTTTCCCCCCTAAGATTGTTAAAACCAATTTTCTGTTCTCAATATATGCTCGATACTGCAGGGTTTGTTTAAATGTGAGCAAGTGATACTAATATTACTTTTTTAATACAAGCAGAGAAAGGGAAGAACAAATGGTTTGAATATAGTAAATCATCACTTACCTAACAGAATGGACAGAGTACAGAATGTCAAACCTGCAGTCAGCAGTGGAGCACGAAGAGTCAGCTGAATGGCTTGCTTCCTCGATCCTGCCGTCTGTTTTCTTCCAAACGGTGTCTGGAATTTAGTGTACTAGAGGTCTTCCAGGCCACAGGTACCGCAGCATTACTCTTTGGGCACGATAATTAATAGGGTCTTACAATAAAATCTCCATCAATGAGAACACTGTCTGGAGTAGTTGCCCTCTCTGCTGGAGCATGCAGAGCCATAGACAAAGTTGATAAAGACCCAGTTGCTTCAGCGTTGAACAATATCTCTCTCAGCAAATCGCTCAAAGAAAAAAATAAATAAACATCAGCTCCCACCTTAGGCCTTTCACTTCCTTTTTGTTTTTTCTTTTTTCTGGCCCAGGGAGAAAAAGGAAATTGCGCAATATGCAGAGGTGGTCAGAGTTAGGGGACCTGTCAATAATAGGTGCCTTTCTCACACTTTTCTACATCTGTTGAAGAAAAAATTAAGAAAATTAACTCATTAACTTGTTTACTGTAAATGCAGTGTCTTGTCTGTTTATGATACTGAACATGTATACATCACTCTGTATTTAAAAGTAAAAATTAATTAGAACATTTTTGTGTACGATGTAAGCTAATTACATATAATGCTAATGGGTACAATACACACAGTGCAGCATACGGAATGATGAAGCATCTGGTGCTAAGGTAGTGGTATGGGGGCCCCAAATGACAATCTGCTTAGGGCCCCATAAAGTCTTGGGCTGGCCCTGGTCACGCTGATGCTCCCAGTGCCTCTCCATGGCCACCATCCTCGAAAGTAAACACAGAAGTTAGTTAGTGAGATAATGTCTTAAAAGCTGTGAGGGAGAAAGGAGGTGTAGTGTGGAGTGGAAGCAACATTTCCTTGTTTCCATACATGTCGAAGAAGCTGGTTGAGAGGAGGAAAACGTTCTGATTGGCGAAACAGCTGCTGCGTGACAAGAAAGTGAGGTTTCCTGCAGCGCTCCAGTTTGCGTGGAAGAGGAGAAACAAAGTTTGACGTCACAACAGAAGCTGTCAAGTTCATCAAGAAGCAAGTTACTGATGGAGAATAAACTATAAAACATCCACTAGCACAAGGAGACTGAGAGGTATGATTGGTCTGGATAGCTTTGTGTAGCTGTTTAGGCTATAACCTAGTAGACGTCTCAGACATTCCACTGACCCAAGTTAAGTTCTCTTCTTTTTTTCCTTCATTTTTTCTCTTTGTTGTTAGTTTTGTGGACATGAATTTAACAAGAAGAGAATCCTCAGCTGGCTACTGGAGACATTTTTCTGTTCTGTTCAAGATTTTTGTTGGCCTGTTTGGCTATGCTGGTTCTATTTAGAATTACAGGTATCCTAATAATGTTCACTGGTACAAAAGCAGTATATATTTTGAAATTAGGAAGGTCAGATAGAACGATTGCTATTCCAATCTTTTATTTCAGTTTTGTTATCTTATCATATGAATGGCAAATAGTGCTTATGTTAAGGTAGTTTCCTGGAATATTAATGGTTCTTATGGAGTTCTTATTTTGGTCCATAGGAGTTTGAACTTTGCTGAGAGAGTATAAGGATAGACTTGACCTTGATTTTAATCTCCCAGAGTCTAACCAATACTATCATTGATAGCACTTTCAACGCTATTTCCCTGTCGGACCATGCACCTGTTTAGCTTTGTGTGAATATACATTCAGACAGGCTTAGAAGAGGTAGATGGAGAATGAATACATCTCTACTACAGATGTCTGAAAACCTGTATTAGACCTGATCAATATTTAGCACTAAATGAAGCCACCCCCGCAGGTTATAAATATGTACATAGCCCTAGATTATCAGACAGAGGAGGTGGAGTATGCATAATCTACCAGAAAACGCTTGATATTCAAAAACACTATAAAATTCACTTTTTTGAGATTCTCTACATTAATATATCAAATCCAGCCACAAATAAAAATACATTCACACTATTATTTGTAGGCCTCCAGCATCACACTCTGAATTTTTAAAAGAATTGAGTGGTTTTGCTGGCAGTGTGCAACAAGTTATAATAGTAGGAGACTTTAATATTCATTTTGAAAAAGCAGACGATCCATTAACAAAGGCCCTTGCATCGATCTTAGATAACTGTAACTGGACCCACACATTACTGTAATCATACCCTAGATTTAGTCCTGACCCTGGGTGTTAGCATTGATAATCTAAATATTCTACCTCAAGCTTAGTAACATCAGACCATTATCTAATCTCCTATGAGCTACATCTTAGGCAAAATGTTAATTTGGCCCCTTGCCACTTTCTAAAGCATGCAATAACCCAATGGCCACTGTACAGTTTACTAAAAACCTCCCAGACCTACAGACCTTAGCTTACACTCCGTCAGATTAAACATAGCTAGATAGATTAACAAACGGTCTATAAAATACCCTTCAATTAACCTTAGACAAAGTGGCTCCGCTCGCACAGTGGTACAGTGATCAAACTCGTACCTTAAAACAAACAGCGCAGAAACTAGAGCGAAAATGGCGGACAACCCAACTAGAGTGTTCCACTCTGCCTGGAAGGACAGCCTTAGTCAATATAGAAAGGGACTCATTAAATCTCTCTCAGCGTATTTGGCCTCACTGATCGATAATTACAAAAACAATCCCAGAGTATTTTTAGTGAGATCTCTAAACTTACTAAAAGCCAGGCAGATACTCAACCCCAGATTCCAGCTTCTTTAATCAGTAATGTTTTTATTTTAATAATAAAATAGAAAGCATTAAACAACAAATCCAACACTCCTTATTAAATCAAACATTTGACCTTAAATTAAAATTGCCTGGTGTGGCTGCTTTAGAACATAACTTGGTTGTAGAATAAAGGCTGGAAGCCTTCTACCCACTTCCACAGCCAGAACTAGAAAAAGATTTCCTAAGCAAATTGCACAACCTGTACACTTGACCCAATTCCGTCTAAAATACTAAAAGAAATGCTCCCAATTATAATCAGACCTCTTTTAACAATAGTAAATTCATCCCTTAGCTTAGGGCATGTACCCAAAACCCTTAAATTAGCAGTCATGAAACCTTTAATTAAGAAACCAAATCTCCTAGTCCATCCATGAATAAGAAATTCCTATCTGGATTCAGACCCCATCATAGCACAGAGACAGCCCTAGTGAAGATTACAAAGATCTCTTTCTTGCCTCTGATCAAGGCTACGTATCTTTATTAGCCCTACTAGACCGCAGTGCAGCCTTTGATACAATAGGTCACACTATTCTACTAGAAAGATTAGAAAAAATGGTTGGAATCACAGGAACAGCCCTACCGTGGTTAAAATCATATTTAAGGGAACACTATCAGTTTATAAAGATAAAAGATTTATCATCAAATTACACAAGCAAGATATGGAGTTCCACAATACTCTATTTTAGGACTGCTATTATTTACATTATACATGTACCATGTATACCACTGGGCAGTTATAATTTCCATTGCCATTGCAGATGACACACAGCTCTATATATCAGCCCATCATGTTGATAAATTTAGATTAAAGAAAATGGAGAACTGTGTAAAGGATATAAAACTCTGGATGTCACATAACTTCTTTCTTCTTAACAGTAACAAAACAGAAGTTCTCCTTTTAGGTCCAAAAGACACTAGAAATAAACTATTTTTATTCCTGGTCCAGCAACTAAAAATCATTTGACTGAAAAAAGATTTGAATAAAGTAAACCATCACTTACCTGACTGGTGTGACTGGGTAAGGTCTTGGTGTAGCACCTTCTCGATGTTTTCGGAGAGCACAACAGATTCCAGGCAGCAGAGGTGAAGCCTTTCTCTGTGATAGAGGACCGGACGTCATACCCAATTTCATCACTTTAACTGGTGGTACTATTTCCACATATTTCTCAGACTAAGAGAAGCTTCATTTGCAAACACTAGTAAATGAAACTTCACAGAAATTAATCGGGCTGTCTTACTAATGAGCTAAAAAACACAGTCACTTAAAATCCAAGCACATTTGAGTTTGAGAACCTTGAGTTTGGAAAGCTCAGTCAACTTAGTTTGATATTGGATCATTAGATATTCACTTTGCCCCTCCTCTCACTCACAAACAATGTCCTAAAATCTGACTTGACTTTAAAAAAAAACGATGGAGAACAGAGAAACTACACTCATTATATTTCCTCAACATTTCCAGTCTTTCCATTTTGACAAGGATATTTAATCAGAATAGCCAGAATTCCTGCAACAGGTGCTGTTGATGGTAAAAGACAAAAACAAAATGTGCACTTTTAGCACTTTAGAGGTTCTAAACATGCATGTAGTGCATTTTCATAATGAATAAATCACTACTGTGACACTATCGTACAATATGCCTATTTTAACCATTTTAATGTAATATTGTTCCAGTTAAACATCCATAAAGCATATAAATCCAAAATCAGCTGTAGTGTAGAGAGACATCTGAAATATACTACTACCCTTAGAATAGCCAGATCACAATATACAAAACAAGTACTTAAGAGAGCCTGCAGATTTCTTGTGGACTGCTCACTAGTGCTTGAAGGTGGGTAAAATTTTGTCTGTACTCACCCTCTTATTAACGGTACTTACTTGAAGTCCATAGAACCAATCCAAAACATAGGAGTTGGTATTTCAGACATCTTTCTTTCTGATAACAGTTTATAATCCTGGGTGTTTCCTTGTGAAAGGAAAGTCTGAACCATGGAAATCCCTGGTTTGAGTTACTGAGAGTCAATTCAGGAGTGATACATTTGTCTTCTGTGTGTAAAGTTTATCCCAACGTCCATAAGAAGAGCAAGTTAGTTGTAAGGACTGCAAATAGAGAAACAAACAAACAGAAAACAAGACAAAAGTGAAGCTTTCTGCAAAAACAGAACAGCACAAAACCTCATGAAGCCACATCTAAACCACCTTGCTGCTTCATAGTTCCCTCCCTTTTGGCTTGTAACCTGGCCTACTTCTAATATACTGCCACATAGTGGATGGAGTAGGAATTACCATGAAAAAAAAACAGTCACAACACTGGAGTCACACGAGTGTCAGCTATGGCTTCAAGTAGGCCTAAGTTTTAGGATTTTTTTTATGCCAATATAGAAAATAGACAATAGGCAAGTGGCTTAAAGTTCCAACCACAACAGGCCCAATTAGACCTAAAGAACCAGCACAACAGGCCCAATGATAATGATAATTACAAATCAATACACATAACCAATCATCAAAATTATTGCATTTTCAACTAAAAAAAACATTCTGTTAAAAGTCATATCTCATATGAAGACTTTTGTATCCTTTGAAAAGAACTAAATCTGGCATGTGTGACTGTGTCCTATAAATACTTATAAATAAATGAACACATTGTTAGGTGAATGCTTTGCCAAGGTCCTGCACAATTGTTTCTTATTTTAGTGACAAATAAATAGCAATTTAATACATTTATAACTATTTTACAAAGTTAGTGAGATAATGTTTACATCAATCCTGATGCTTTAAATCTCTCCCACATGGTGAGGTATACGGTTTATTTATTTAACAATGGTATCGGATCGGTACTGTGTATCGATCAATAGGTTTATGTATTGGTATCGATTATATATGGTGTATCTGTAAATGTAACATATAGGAAACAACATATGACAGCATTATTGTAAGGCATTTCTGGCAACTTCACTGGTTAATAGAATATGCCTACATTGATAAATCCCCTTAAGTTGCACCCTGATTGGTGAATGTTTAGCATGTCAAATGTATGCTTGAATGTGATTGGCTAATACCAACCACAATAATTGACATATCAAGTCCTCTGGTCAGACTATTATAGAACAGGCTAAAGATGCAGCATGTAAAATTGCAGGTTGACTGGATGAATGGTTTCTAAGAGTTATGTACTATTGGCCTCGCTTTCTTGTGACAAATGTCCACCTAACTTGACATACCCCCTCAAAATAATGTGCTGAACATTTTGTTAAAATGGGCTTGTTCAAAGTCAAAGTGTTCAAAAGGTACAAGTTATTCCTTATAATTATTATTAATTATAAATATTGCAGGTATTTTGCTACCAGATGTGTGAGGATTGGCAAAAAAATTCTTGAAGTAGAAAGGATCAAGAAATTACCCCCCCCCCCCCCCCCCCCAAAAAAAAAAAAAAAGAATTTTGTGTGTAGGACACAGATGCTACAGACCAGATGCTATTGAATAAAAACGCTTAATGCTTTGTTGTAACGCCACCATCAGGCCAGTGAATGTCATTTTTCTTGAAGCTGCTGTAACTTTGTTGTGTCCATATGCAATGTGTTTAATGCATATATTAAACAAATTCGTTGTTACGGATTTAGGACACTGGGGGGCACTAGTGGACTGTTTGAGGTAAGAGAAAGAAGAGAGGAAAGGAGGAGAAGAATAAACAAAATAGTAAGCTCTCTGTTCCATAATCGTGTGTGGTTAATGTCTGACTCTGAACGACAAGCAACACAACAAAGTGGCGACGAGAGAAGGAGTGAAGATACAGACATGGCTCTGCTCTCCTTGCAACCTCCTGCTGTGTTCCTGGACTGCCCAGGCAACCCGACAATTCCATTTGCTACTTGGAAAATGCTATTCGATAACTATCTGCTTGCTGTCGGGGGAGGCGAGTTTCCTGCCGAGAGGAAGAGAGCCTTGCTTATTCACTGCTTGGGAACGGAGGGTAACCGAATCTACAGCACCTTACCACTCGAAAAAGATGACTATGAGGGCTCAGTAAAGGCTTTGGAGAAGCACTTCAGTCCAAAACTAAACATTGTCGCAGAAAGATACCGCTTTAGGCAAAGAGCACAAGCTGTAGGTGAGTCAATTGATCACTATGTCGCAGCATTGCGTGAACTGGTAAAAAAATGTCAGTTTGGAGCTATGGAGGATGAGATGCTTCGGGATCAAATTGTAGAGAAAACAAACAGTTCCCGCATCCGTGAAAGACTTTTAATGGAAGAAGGTTTGACACTGGATAAAACTCTGGATGTAGCCAGGCGTACTGAAGCCGCTATAGCTGTTAGCGATTTCTGTGACTGATACAAAGCCCGTTGCTGCTGTGCAAGTGCAAAAGAAGACACGTAACCCAAAACAAAAACCTGCGCGTAAAACTGATGGTGCTACGTCATGCTACCGGTGTGGTGCTGCTGAGCACAAAGCAAATGACAAGTCGTGCCCTGCAACAAACTCTAAATGCAAGTCATGTGGAAAATTGGGACACTTCTCAAGAGTATGCAAGTCCTCTCGAAAGCCAGTTAATGAAGTGACTGTGCCTGAAATGTGTGTTTTAAGTGTTGAAAATAATTTCACTGTTGATGCAATTAAACTAATGTGCCCTGTTACCATCACTCTATCAAATACTACTGTTGCATGTAATGTAAAATTGCTAGTTGATACAGGATCTGGCGTTTCTATACTGCCTAATAGTATTTACAATGCTAATTTTAGCTCAGTTAAACTGCATAATCCAAAAGTGCAGCTTGTGACGTATTCTAAGGAAAAACTGAATGTGATAGGATGTCTTAGAGCTGACGTTACTCACAATGGTAGTACTGCCTCTACTGACTTTTACATAGTGAAGACAGGGACACCTGTACTGGGCATGGACCTGGTTACTGCTCTCCAGCTGCAGATTAAAGGAGGACAGTTACTAACACAGGCGTCGGAAATCTGTGCAACGCTCCACCAAGCCAAAGCTCCATCTACTCACTTTGAACATGATGGTGGGTCACCTGCCACGTTCGGATGTGCGAGAAACTTCGTGCACAAAGTGAAGCTCCGGCCTGATGTGAAGCCTGTACGACAGAACCTCCGACACTTACCTCTCTCAGTTCGCGATGCTGTCTCCGAGGAACTCAAGGACCTGGAAAAACACGGCATAATTGAGAAAATTGATGCGTCTGAATGGGTCTCTCCAATTGTGGTCACCAAAAAAGAGAACTGGTGGCATACGCATGTGTGTTGACCTGAGGGAACTTAACAAGGCTGTGATTAGGGATAGCCATCCATTGCCACTGATTGAGGACATTCTGTCAGAACTGCGTGGCGCCGTGATGTTCTCAACTCTGGATTTGAAATCTGCTTACCATCAACTGACGCTGCATGAAGAGAGTAGGGGGCTCACTGCTTTCATTACACATGAAGGACTGTACCGGTACTGCAGAGTCCCATATGGACTGTGTTCAGCCCCAGCAGCTTTCCAAAAGATGATGATGCAGATTCTCAGTGGCATGAAGGGGGTGCAATGCTACCTTGATGACGTCATTACATATGGATCGTCAGAGGCGGAGCATGACGCCAACCTGAGTGCGGTGTTGCGCAAAATCAATGATGCTGGACTGAAGCTCAATGTTAACAAATGCCAACTCCGGCAAACCACACTAAGCTTCCTTGGTCAAAAGATTGGACCAGAGGGTCTGCTGCCAGATGACTCTCACGTTGCTGCTATTCTGAATGCACCGTCCCCTTCCGATCCTGCAACCTTGCGCTCTTTCCTTGGCCTGAGTGCATGGTACAGCAAGTTTGTGCCAAATTACGCAACTGTCGTTGAGCCCATGAGAGCTCTTCTTTGAAAAGATTGTTCATTTCACTGGAACAAGACAGCTCAAGCAGCATTTAAGCAAGTCAAGCAGTTGATTGTGCATAGCACTGCACTGGTGATGTTTGACCCCAGTAAGTCAACCATTGTTTCAACAGATGCCTCAGACTATGGGGTAGGTGCAGTCTTGACTCAGATGGACAGTAACGGGGCAGAGCAGACTGTTGCTTTTGCATCTCGCAGTCTTTCTGAGGCAGAGAGGAAATACTCTATAGTCGAGAAGGAAGCGCTAGCTTGCGTCTGGGCTGCCGAGAAATGGCGGACATGGCTGTGGGGAAGGAGATTCCTGTTACGCACTGATCACCAAGCACTTACCACGCTGCTGACTACCAAAGGCAATAACCGTGCTGGTCTCCGCATTACCCGATGGTCTGCTCGTCTCCTAGAGTTTGACTACGACGTTGAATACAGAACAGGGTCCCTGAACCATGTTGCTGACTGCCTGTCGAGACTCCCACTGCCTGAAACTGACACTGCATACGCAGAAGAGATTGAGTCAGTGGCTGCCATACTCACTGACCTGAGTGCTGTGTCTGAGGAAGACTTACGTTCAGAATGTAATGACTGTCCAGTGCTCACTAAACTCCGTGCACAGATACAGAGAGGCTGGCCATCACGGAAGTCTACACTCGATCTTAACATACAGCCATACTTTCCAATTCGCCATGAACTTGCTGTCATGAATGAATGCATAGTCAGAGGGTCTCACAGATTACTTGTGCCAGAGTCATTGCAGAAAAGACTCATTGTGCTAGCCCATGAAACCCACCAGGGTATTGTGCGTACCAAACAACGCCTTAGAGAGTTGTACTGGTGGCCCAAAATGGACTCTCAGATAGAAATATGCATTAAGAACTGCTCAACCTGCCAACAGAATGACAAGACAACTGTCACCCATGATGCTCCACTGCAACCAGTTCCCCTACCAGCTGCTGCTTGGGAGAAGGTGTCCGTAGACATCATAGGCCCATTTGAGAAAGCTCCTCCTGATTGTAGATTTGCCATATCACTGGTAGATTACTTTAGTAAATGGCCTGAAGTAGCGTTTGCTCACTGCGTTGACACAGCTACTATTATACAGTTCCTGACTGCCCTTTTCTCTCGAGAAGGAATCCCAAAGACGCTGATAAGTGACAATGGTCCTCAATTTCTCTCTGCTGAGTTTGCTGACTTTCTCAAAGAGAGTGGAATACAACACCTGAGATCTTCAGTGTACTACCCAAGAGCTAATGGAGAAGTTGAGAGATTCAACAGAAGCGTTAAGGACTGCTTACAGACTGCATCCATTCAAGGAGAACCCTGGAAGTCATTCCTGAGAACTTACCTGAGGGACTACAGAGCAGTTAAAGCGTTACTGTTACATTAATAATACTGTCAGGTTCTTCTGAGTTACAAGAAGTATTCTTTGTTCAAGAGGAAAGATGTTGTGTCCATATGCAATGTGTTTAATGCATATATTAAACAAATTCGTTGTTACGGATTTAGGACACTGGGGGGCACTAGTGGACTGTTTGAGGTAAGAGAAAGAAGAGAGGAAAGGAGGGGAAGAATAAACAAAATAGTAAGCTCTCTGTTCCATAATCGTGTGTGGTTAATGTCTGACTCTGAACGACAAGTCAACACAACAAGCGCCTGTCTAGTAAACAGGAGATCCTGGCTTGGAATCCCAGTGGTGCCTTTTCCTTTGGTAATCTTTAATCAGTAACTGCTACAATGAGTAAATCAACCCTTTTTTTATTGGCGTCAGACTATGACTAACAGTATGCAGAGCTTTGGTGTGTGCTTAGTCTTGCAGATAATCATCAGACCACTGGGATTTACATATGCATAGTAAATTTATTATTTGCCTCAAATATTAGCAGCACTACTGTTATTTTATAGGAAGGTTGGCCAAGGAACCAGTTTCTTCACCTGGGCTCTGTGTAGCAGTGGATAGCGCATTGGCCTTTTAGATAAATAGCTGGAGCAATTCAAAGGTTGTGGGTTCGAGTCCCACCAGAGTCGAGAGTGTTTCCTCTTCTTTATAGCTCTGTCTACTACCTTTTTGTACTTTTATTTGCAAGATTTTCTCTAGTCTTTTTACCTAATTAATAGCAATTTCAAACTTTCAGAAATATTCTGTTTGATGTTGGGGTATTGGAACATATTTGTGCTGCAGAAGATTCTGCATGTATTTTTGAAAAGTGAGATGAAGCAGTTTGAAATGTAGGATTTTAGCCTTTTCTGAATCAGAATGATGTTTGCTGATCCATTAAAAGATGTTTAAACGGAACCTGAAGGGTAAACAAAAGATGCTAAGTTTTGTGTGTACATTCTGCGTGACAAGGTCTAGTACTCTGTACATGTATATGATAGGTTTAAGCAATTGAGACAAGCTTTCAGAGTTGATGTTATTTGTTTCTGGAAAATGCAGAGGTTCCTAATCAGGGAAGTTGTTTTTGCTGTCTGTGTGAAGTTTGTTTGCAAGAGAATGTTTTTGAGTTTGCCTGAAGCTATATTGTGTTGATATAGCAAAACAGTCATGTAGGGTGCCGTGGCTTAGTTGGTTATAGCGCCTGTCTAGTAAACAGGAGATCCTGGGTTCGCATCCCAGCTGTGCCTTTCCCTTGGGTAATCTTTAATCAGTAACTGCTACAATGAGTAAATCAACCCTTTTTTTATTGGCGTCAGACTATGACTAACAGTATGCAGAGCTTTGGTGTGTGCTTAGACTTGCAGATAATCATCAGACCACTGGGATTTACATATGCATAGTAAATTTATTATTTGCCTCAAATATTAGCAGCACTACTGTTATTTTATAGGAAGGTTGGCCAAGGAACCAGTTTCTTCGCCTGGGCTCTGTGGTGCAATGGATAGCGCATTGGACTTCTAGATAAATAGCTGGAGCAATTCAAAGGTTGTGGGTTTGAGTCCCACCAGAGTCGAGAGTGTTTCCTCTTCTTTATAGCTCTGTCTACTACCTTTTTGTACTTTTATTTGCAAGATTTTCTCTAGTCTTTTTACCTAATTAATAGCAATTTCAAACTTTC
>NC_132881.1:8427025-8607025 GCF_030463535.1 Salminus brasiliensis | reverse complement strand
TATGCAAGAGAATGTTTTTGAATTTGTCTGAAGCTATATTGTATTGATATAGATTACCTTTCAGGTAGGGCGCAGTGGCTTAGTTGGTTGTAGTGCCTGTCTAGTACACAGGAGATCCTGGGTTTGAATCCCAGCAGTGCATTTTCCTTGGGTAATCTTTAATCAGTAACTGCTACAATGAGTAAATCAACCCTTTTTTATTGGCGTCAGACTATGACTAACAGTATGCAGAGCTTTGGTGTGTGCTTAGTCTTGCAGATAATCATAGACGTTCAAAAATCAATTTTAACAACCCAATCAGAATCAACAGCGCTTCGTGATGTCCGAGTACTAGCAACTCCTGCGTTAAGTTTGGGCTGTTAAACGTACGGTCTCTAACACGTAAAGCCGTCATTGTCAATGAAATTCTAACTGTAAACCTCCTCAGTTCACTGTGTCTCTGTGAACCGTGGGTTAAACCTAATGAATTATTGCTGTGAATGAATCAACTCCCCCAGGCTTTAACTACTGCAGTTATCCACTCAGGTGTGGTCGTGGTGGCGGCGTTGCCACAATCTATGATTCAGTTCTAGGCATAATCCTAAACTCAGGTTATGAAGCTAAATCGTTTGAAGTGCTTATTCTTAAAGTGGCAGGCTTTTCTCCGGCTTCTAAAAAGCAGCTCTCTTTCCTGCTTATTACAGTCTATCGTCCTCCTGGACCTTATACAGATCTTGTTAGTGAAATTGCTGATTTCTTTTCAGAAGTAGCTGTCTCTACTGTGTCATGAAAAATATTGTAATCATGCTGATTCATAATGTATCCATTTAATCTTGTATCCCCTTAATATTTCGTATTCGTAAATCATGTTCTGTTCTATATAATCTACTGCACAGTTGTACAGTACATTCTGATACTATGTCTGGCACCAGCCGAGGCCAGATAAGAAATATATGGGTAAGCATTAGCTGAAACAGAGCAGTTAATCATGTTGTCCCCTTACTCACCCTCACACTCAGGGGCACAGTGTCTTAAATCTATCAACAATAGGCAGAAAAGTGTGCCAGAGGTCACACACCACTAGTGTTAATTACATACACTCCTTCTTAGGAGGTGCCAGGTGTCGTAAGTCATGACTTCAGGATGCGTATGCAACATGTGAGGGTGGGTGGGGGATATTCCTATAAGTATGTATGTTGAATACCATTGAGGCAGTCTGTATCGTGGTCACGAGCTGCGTGCAGATTCATTAAACTTGCTACTCAATGCATATTCCCTTGTCTGCTTCATCACTCTCTGACAGATTTCCACCACAACTGATAAGGCTTTTATTGTTTGAGATTTCAGTATTCACTTTGAAAAGAGTCCTTAGGACCCCCTTAGAATTAGGTTTAAATCAATCTTAGATGCTTTGGGATTCATTCAAAATGTTATAGGTCCAACTCCTAGATATAGGTCCAACCATACACTAGACCTAGTTCTGACCCTGCATATTGAAACAGAACATGTAGTAAGCATTTCTCAGCCTGACTCCATTTCTGACCATTACCTAATCATGTTTGTAGTCTTAAACCAGGATATCCACCTGATGCCTCGCTTTATGAGCAAACGTACCATAACAATGTCTACAGCTAGTGTATTCATTAATAACCTTCCAGATTTAACCATCTCCAGCCCATCTCATCATATAGAACTTGAGCATGAACCAGATGATCTGCTGTCTGTGCTCCGCTCTAATCTTGACAATGTTGCGTCAATTAAGATCAAACAAATTAGGGAGAGAAAGCTAGCGCCTTGGTGTAATGACCATATGCGTACTCTCTACGGCTTGAATGGCATCATAGTCATGCGGAATACAAAAAAGCTTTAATTAAAGCCAAATCCTCATAAATCGCATCACTAATAGACAATAACAAAAATATCCCCAGATTCCTTTTTAATACTGTGAATAAACTCACCAGCAGTCACAGACAAACTAACTCAGCCATTCCTGCTGACATTAGCAGGATAAAATTGAAAACATTAAAAATTCATAGTCAGTCCCTGACCACTGCAGTGAATGTTGATGAATGGTGCACCAGCTTTAATGCACACTCTGAATACTCTGAATAGCCTATTAAAGTCATCCTCATGTGTACTAGATCCTGTTCCAACACAGTTGTTTAAACAGGTTCTGCCTAGGGTTATACAATCAGTACTGGCCATAGTTAACTCTTCCCTCAACATTGGCTACATACCTAAATCCCTTAATTCAGCAATTATCAAACCTGTTCTCAAAAAACCTAACCTTGACCCCAATGAGCTTGGTAATTATACACCAATCTCAAATCTCCCCTTCATAGCCAAGGTCCTAGAAAAAGCAGTGTTTCTGCTGCTGTGCACAACAGTAGCATTTACAAGGTCTTTCAGTCTGGATTTAGACCCAACCACAGCACTGAAACAGCGTTACTAAGAGCCACAAATGACCTCCTCGTTTCATTTGATAGAGGCTGCACTACTATTCTTGTGCTGCTTGACCTTAGTGCTGCCTTTGACACCGTAGATCATGCAATTCTGCTTGACAGGCTTGAAAATACTGCAGGAATTAAATGATCTGCACTCGCTTATCTTAATCTCATGTGGAATTTGTACAACATACAAAGGAACCCAAAAGGAGATCCTCGAGAGATGGTCAGCTCTGGTCACTGAGAGACAGCTAACCAGTCACACAAGTCAGATGTAAATGTAAATGTCAGATTTACTGTATATATTCTATTCAAGTGTGCTGTATGTAGCTATTATTTAATGTCTGTCCTTGTCTCCTCAGATTAGGACACGGTTAAAAAGAGTCATCAGCACAGACCTTTTCCGCTCTTTTATCAGACTACTTAATGGTCTGGTCCTAAAAACTGCTGAAGGTGAACAAAGCAGCAGCCATGAATGAGGAGAAGCCGGCTCTCATAGGCATTTTGGACTGCCCTGAGAAATATGTCAGTGAATAACTCTGATAATATCCTGTAGAACAACTGCAGCTTAGCTTGGTCTGCCACACTAAGAAGTTCCAGATCTCAAATTTCATCAGGATGTCTGTACCTGTTTTTGTGAGGCTAAACTGTGGTGCATGTATAGATTTGAACATGTACTTGTGATGCAGGTATGCTGTGGGTCCTGTGAATAATGATTTCTTTTTATTAATTATAGAAACTATAGAGGATCATTACTGAGAAGTCCTGGACATGTCCCTGTTCATTAAATAAGGGCTTTGTTCTATAGGTTGTACACTGGCAGTAATGAGTTAACTGAGCTCATCCGTTCAGTGATCAGAAATCCATTCTCTCTCCATTAGCAGAACTGATCAGACTGATCAGCTGCTCCTCAAACCATTGATGAGTTGGATCAGCTGTGCTAAAGCAAAGAGAGCTGGAAAGTAAGCAGGGAGGGTTGCTTCAATGAGTGGAGTTGGGAATCATCAGTCTAGGCTTATGACAGAGATTTGGCCTCATAGAGTAAAGCCTTGTCCTTCTAGACTAAATGGAAACTCAGTTGTTTCTGATGTGGACATGAAGCGGACTTACTAAGAAGCAATGCACTGTAAAAAGTGGGACTGGGGTTCATTAATATTTACTAAATAATTAAAAGTTACCAACACATAATAAAATAAGAATATATGTAGTTTAAAATCAAATCGAGTTTTTTAATGTTTTTATTAATTGTATGTAACACAAATGTTGCTTTAATAATAAAATTAGCTGAGTAGAATTTACTTAACGGCAATATTATATATATATTGATAGATATAATATAAATATTGAATTTGGGGTTTCATTAGTTGTCAGTTATAACCATCAAAATTAAAATAAATAAACACTTGAAATATATCAGTCTGTGTGTAATGAATTAATATAATATACAAGTTTACCTTTTTGAATGGAATTGAAATAAATCATCTTTTTCAAAATATTCTAATTTTATGACCAGCACCTGTACATGACTCAACTGAAGATGTTCAGAAATCAGGTTCTGAATCTTCTTGTTGTGCTTCTTGATTCAGACTGCCTTCAGAACACCCACTGCTCCTGATTCAGTCCCAGAGACGAGCTTCATTGGTGGAGAGACATCCCTGCTGTTCCATGGCCTCAGTATGGATCACTTTCCGGTCCTCTGGTCCTAGGCTGGTAAATCAAGCAGTGTCTATGGGAGGAGATCCGCAGTCCAACAGAGTGTGGAAGTTCTGGTCTGTATCACTGAGGCCACCGGAACAAGCTTCACCCTCCATATTGAACTGGACACCAGAGCTGATGCCTGAGGTGAAGAACATTCAACCACTGCACTTTTTTCAGGGTTGTCTGAGAGTAACCTACTTTCAAACCTACCAAGTGTTTCACTTAACTTACACAATAAGTCCAAATATTTGTGGACAACCTTTCTAAACAATGCTTTCAGCTACTTTATGTTGCACCCATTGCTGACACAGATGTGCAAATGCACACACACACAGCTTGTCTAGCCCCTGTAGGTTAGATTGAGCTGTGGAGCAGTGGAACTGTGTTTTCTGAAATGATGGATGGTGCTCCATACAAAATTTTAGAGATGGGTTGGAGAGTTGGGGATGATTAGGTGGGGTGATCAACCAATATACTGACCTCACTAAAGCTGTTGTCGCAGAATGCAATCAAATCCACCAGGTAACCATAATTGGTTCATATCTGGTTTAAAAAATAATTGTTTAAATAACAGGAAAATAGGAACCTTGGCATCGCTGTCCAGACCTTCAGCTCCTTATGGATGATGAGTACCACAATCTGCTCCTCAATGGTTGTTTTACCAACAGCAAGATTTATTTGGGAACATCTCCTACAGAAATGGTACATTTATCTTCTGAGGTATATTTTTATGAAATTTAGATAAATATTTTTAAATGTACATAATGATTAAATATTCATATTTTAGTTTCAGGGTTTGAGAAATCGTTTGTCTGCAGGTCAGGGCGGCCTCATTACTATGCTCCTCCCTCATTGAATACACTTCTCCTTTAGATCAGAGGTAGTAAAGCTCCTCTGTGGATGTAGATTTAGTTCCAAAAACAACCAGTTTAAGAAACAGATCAGCAGCATTCATACATGACTCAACTGAAGATGTTCAGAAATCAGGTTCTGAATCACACTTGATTTAGACTTACGTTAGTCCACCCACTATTTCTGACTCAGTCCGAGACAAGCTCCACTGGTGGAGGGACCTCTGTGCTGGTCCATGGCCTCTTCAGCCTTTACTGAGAGACAGACAGACAGAGACATTATCAGGCTAACAAATGAGTGCTTCCCTAAAATCTTTTATAGTCTTTTATATTTATATTTAAAAATCTTTTATAGTGACCAAGTATACAATATTCACATTCAAATACAGAATATATAAACATATACACTATTTTACACTATTATGCACGATCTGTTCCAAATAAACATATTTACATATAAGTTCTTATAGTGAGTGAGTCTGTAGTAGAAAATAAGGTTATATTACAGGATATAAACAACATATATTATTGTACAATTCCAAATATACCAATTTTACATATTTTCCCTGATGTTTATATAATTTCCATATAATATTCCACATAATTACCAACTGTTTAGATTCTAATATTAGTAATATTACTGTTTTTATTTCATTACTTTACAGAACAAACCAGACAGAATATCTGCTGTAGGGGTGCAACAGCTAATCGACATAGTCTACAAAAATCGACGACCCAATTAGTTCATTAGTATTTAATAGACGATTAGTTGTTGACGTCACCACGCATATTTCTTGTGCTAACTCGGACCGTTTGTACATGGATCACATGTTCTGGTGAGTTTCACTTACTTGTCAAAGCAAGCTACTATAGTGTAGATTTATTGGACCATGTATGTGATACAGATGTTATTAGTCATTGGTAGTTGTGAATACTGATGGAGCAAAATTCATTTTAGTTTGTGTATATGCGATTAACAGTATTGCGATTAACCAAATATTTGAAGCAGACCTTTGTAGGAAGATAAAGTAATGGAAGGTAAAATACTCGACAGATCAGGTTGTTATAGGAGAAGACTTTAATGTAGTTCCAGATGGCTCAGTTGACCGTCTTCCCTCTAGAGGGCAGCATCATCTTTTTGATTATATTTTCAATAACTTAGTCTCCAATACTAATCTGTACACCTGGTTTAATGCTTCCAATAACGGTCAGTGTTCAAGGCTACACTACTGGTTAATCCCTCACAATGTGACGGATAGTATTTTAAGCTGTGAAATTTCAGCATCTCCTTTAACTGATCACTGTTCAGTTACCTTGTTCCTCTCTTGGGAACAAATGTAAATCACCTTTGAATTCAATTTGGAAATTTAATAGTAACCTTTTACTTTATTTGAAGATATTTCACTACTGGAAATTTCACCTCTGAACAAATGGGAGTGGTTTAAATGCAATGTTAGGGCAGCAGCAATTAGGATAGTATGCGTCTAAACAGATGAGGGCCCAACAATCCCAACAGACACACACAGACTCGTTTAGCATTGATTAGGAAGTGAATATGGGTTGAATGCAGTCACTCTGACGCCCACTTTCCAGAGTGTGTGAAAGTGTGTAAAAAAAGAAAAAAGAGAGAGACATTTTTAGGTAAAATAAAGTTTATTTTATTATCTTTATCGGTTGTTAATAAGAATGAGAATTATATCAGTGGTATATTAATTTAATTTAGAAAATATCAAATTGACATTTACGTTGTATTAAAGGACAGAAACAGTCATTGTAGGAAATGAAACTAGACGCTAGATGGCAGCATGGAGTCAGGAGTCAAATGCTTCAACAGCACTGAACTGTGTTAATACTCTGAAAAGCTTCTCAATAACCATCTCTACACCAAAGCTGCTCAAGTCCTTCTAATAAGGAGAGGATGTAGTTTGTACCTGTTTGATAATTGCTATGCAGACGATGGCGGTCCGGTCGAGTTGTGCAGCCATGTGTTTCTTTATGAAGGTAAATGTGCCTAAATGAACCAGTAGGTGGGATATTTCTACAGGCTAAAAGCATCATATCAGAGAATGCTCCCAGCAGACGTATATGAGAGATATAGTGTTAGTGACTATATGAGAGTAATAATTATGAGGTAACAGAGGTGATAAGAAATCGTTTTTTATTACTTTTATTTTTTTAATCACAGTTTACACTTTTTCACTCTAGCAAATATTAACGGTAAGCAGAGATTGCATGAAGCAACGATAAAAACAGAATTATCATGAAAAACACATGAAAACTGTAAAAATAATTGGTCCACGCATGCGCAGAATCGACTCAAACAGAGCTAGTTGTGCACTAATGGCACCCCCTGTGGAGAGTCTTAAGCTCGCGGGAGCCATTACAGCACAGTGTGTAATAAAAACTGAATAAAAATTTCTAAAGAATTTAATTTTTAAAGCATAAAGAAAAATGATATCACTCTCCAGTGTAAATTAGACCTTCCAGCAGTAAATATTCACTCAGCTTCTAGTTTAAGGAAACAGTGGCGTAGGGTTCAATTAAACTCCTCATACCACTTTATATTTATACAAGGAAGCTGTTACTGACATATAATGATCGCTAGATGGCGTTTCTTCCACACGTCATTCAGTTGGGTGTAGAGATTCTCGATATGCCAGGTGAGTTTAAACTGTTCACTGGATGTTCAAAAATAATATTATTATAATTAAAAGATATTAAATAATAATAGTAATAATAATAAGGACTTCCTGTTCGTTTCTGTTCATTTGTGTTGATTCATTGTTCATGTGTTTCACCTGGGACTGGGAGTACTAAAGGAGCGTAGTTCCCTTTGTTCACTGCCGTGAATTGACTCTACTGGAATCCCTGTGACGCTCTGGGATTCCTCACACGTTACTGCCGTGTTCAGGTCAGCTCTAGTTTTGCGGCCCATGTTTAGGAGAGATTCTCTGTCCGACTCGGAGGCAAGCCAGGTACGTTCGCTTCCTGCTCAGGTTCCATGGTGAACCAAGTTCTAGGCAGTACTCTACAGGTTCAGGTTAGGTCGGCCTTGCTGTCTGGTCTGGCAGCTGGTTCCCCCGCTACCTTTGTTTGTACACAGAGCTTGGCTCTGTCCTTAGTATCTCCCCTCTCTGCCCAAGCGAGGTTTGTGGCTTTGTGTTTATACCCCTTTAGTTTTCCCCCTCGTTTCACTCTCGTTTAGCTCCCTGCTCCTCCCAGTCCCAGGTTTGTTTTGTTTGCCATCTGACTTGTTGCGTTTTGGTTCTGTTCATGGTTTTGCCCATGTTGCTGCACTTTGCTTTTTGGATCCCATTGTTTTGTATTTGGTTAATAAAGTATCTTGCTTCGATTTCCATTTCTGCGAGTGTTCATCCCTTCAGGTCTGGCCGTACACGCCATGACAATAACATTAACAGGTGAACGTCATTCTTCATTTTAGTTCATTTATTTTGATTTTCATTTGTTGTATTTAATACTCATTTATAGTGAGACAAAAAAAAGTATTTAGTCAGCCACTGATTGTGCAAGTTCTCCTACTTAGAACAATAAGAGGTGTGTGAAACTATGAAAGACAAGGGAGGACAATGAGGAAAACAAATCCAGGAAATCAGATGGTAGAATTTTTAAAGAATTTATTTGTAAATTATGTTGGAAAATAAGTATTTGGTCACCCACAAACAAGATTTCTGGCTCTCACAGGCCTGTAACTTCTTCTTTAGGAAGCTATTCTGTCCTCCACCTGTTACCTGTATTAATGCCACCTGTTTGACCTTGTTATCTGTATAAAAGACACCTGTCCACAGCCTCAAACAGTCAGACTCCAAACCTAACCATGGACAAGACCAACATTAGATAAACATTAGAGCTTAAAATGTTGGGCTGATTTAAATACAATCAGGGTCATAAGTAATTGGACAGTGACTGAATGTGTGTAATTTAGCTTCAGTACACCACCTCAGGGGATCTGAAATCAAGTAGTCACACAAATGAGCTGGGCCTTGGCATCGCCTTCCACACTTTCAGCTTCCTCTGGTTTTTCTGTTCTTTCTGTCATTAGCAGTGCAAGCTGTTGTAGGAACCAGTGTGATGAGTATCACAGATCTGCTCCTCAAGGGTTGTTTTAACAACAGCAAGATTTATTTCCTACAGAAATGGTACATTTATCTTCTGAGGTGTATTTTTATTAAATTAGACTAATTATTGTTACTGTGTGTAATTATTAAATATACATATTTTAGTTTCAGGATTTGAGGAATCGTTCCTCTGCAGGTCAGTACGGCCTCAGGAGGAAACTAGTACCTACTAGACGGCTGAAGTACTTGCAGCTAAAAAGTAGACTTTCTAAGGCCAAAGCTCCAGAGATCTCAATACAGGTGTTGAGCTCCAGGCTGGTCCACACTTACAGCTGCATCTCCAAGTCTGTAAGTACTCCTCAGCAGGTAAATCACACACCAGCACAACCTAGAACCCCTTCAACCATGATCCTCCCTCATTTAATAGACTCCTCCTTCAGATCAGAGGTAGTAAAGCTCCTCTGTAGATGAGGTGAAGAACATTCAACCACTGCACTTTAATGATCACTTCTCTTGTAAATAAATGTACTTTTTCTCTCAGAACAGATGTTTAATCATGAGCTGCATGAAGAATTGTACAATGAAATGCAGATATTGTTAAATTTTATTGTAAAAAGATCTTTTTCAAATTTCTCCTTTTCAGTTGTTTAAAACTAACCTACTTTCAGACCTACCAAAAAAGAAAAAGGTAAAGGTGCATGTATTTGTCACTGCACAGCGAAATGTGTCCTCCGCATTTAACCGATCTGTGGTAGTGAACACACACACACTAGTGATCTAGGGGCAGGGAGTACACACACACCCCGAGCGGTGGGCAGCCAACTCCAGCGACCCAGGGAGCAGAGAGGTTAAAGGGCCTTGCTCAAGGGCCCAACATTGGCAGCTTGCCAAGCCCAGGAATTGAACCCACAACCCTGTTATCGATAGCCAGACGCTCTAACCGCTGAGACACCGCTGCCCCTAAAACCAAGCGTTTCAGTTAACTTACACTTTATGTCCAAATGTTTGTGGAGACCCCTTCTTAGAAATGCATTCATCTACTTTATGTTGCACACACTTTTGACACATATGTGCAAACTGTGGAACTGTGGGGTGTTCATCATCCAACATCCTGACCTCACTAATGCTCTTGTGGCTGAATGCTTCAAAATCTAGTAGAGAGTCTTTTTTCCCTGGACACTAAAGACATCCAACAAAAACAGGTTGTTTTAGGACCTAAATCTACATCTACAGAGTTGATCTGTGGAATGTTCCACTGCGCCACAGCTCAAACACATTCTCTGGAGTGATTAATGGTGTTTCATCCAATATTTTTGGAATAAGTTGGGGTGGTGATTATTTAACATCCTGACCTTACCAATGCTCTTCTTGCTGAATGCAATCAAATCCTCACAGCAAAGCTCCAAAATCTAGTAAGCTGTCTCCAGCCTTCCCTAGACACTAGAGACAGTCAATCCAATAAAACAGCATCAAGAATGAATGAGCAGGTGTCCCAATACATCTGTCCATGTAGTGCATGAGTCTCACTTATCCTACACCTCAAACACCTATAAAATAAAGCATAACACTACTCATAAACCTAATTCCAATCCAAGACCTTTAACTAACTTTACCCTGTTGAACATACACTGAGATGGTGATGATGGTTCGCTCGATGAAAGCTAGTCTGTGTGTGTGTGTACTCACATTTCACTGATCTGTTGACAGGGTCCCTGCACCTTCCCCGCCACTGTGTGTACTGACTGACAGACAGACAGACAGAGACATTATCAGGCTGACAAATGATCTGCATCATCTGCAGAATTATCACCATTAACAATATTATCATGATCCAGATTCAGTGGCTGCTTACCTAAATCAAGTCAAGTGACTTTTATTATATAGTATATGATACACAAATTCAAATCCAGAATCTATACACATAAATACACACTATTTTACACTATTCTGCAAGGTCTGGGTGCAACAACTAAGATTAGTTTTAAATTTAGTTAAATAAAAAAAATTAGTTGATGTCATCACTCATGTTTCTCGCACTAACCAGGAACGGTTTGTGCATGGATCACGTTTTCTGTCAATGTTACCATAGTGTATATTTACAGATAAAGCTGCCTAAATACACCAGTAAGTAGGAAATGATGATAGACTAAAATCATTATATGAGAGAACGCTCCCAGCAGGAGAGTGTAAATCACCATGTCAGTGTAAATATAAGCTAATAATGGTAATAAGAAATCATTTTTATATATTTATATATATTAACACCCAAGTAAATCCTCAGATTCAGAGATATATAGTAATGAAGTAGAACTACTTCAGTACTGTACTTAAGTACTAAAATACTGTATCTGTATCTACTGGAGGATTATTTTATCTCCTACTTCCACTTTTACTTCACTACATATTTTGGATGAGTTTAATACTTTTACTCCGTTAGATGTTTATGTGCTGCAGCTGCAGTGAGGACACTAACGCTAGAGCTCTGTAGTTTATTCCGAGATGGAAGAACCACTAGAAGAAACACCACCTTCCCCACCTTCAAATACTCGTATGTGGCCGAATGGTTCATGTTCATGAACTCAGTCTTCTACAGTTCTGTCCTTCTACTACAGCCAGAGGAACTGTGACAGTACTTAAGTCTGAGCATTTTAAATAATAGAAACACTGATACTCAGACTTTTGACTGCTTTCTGTAAGAACTACAGAACACAATACTGTACTTTTACTTTCAGTACTTAAGTAACTGCATGCAATACTTAAGTACTTCCACTTAAGTCTGGAGCTTAAAGACACTTCTACTTCTACTCAAGTCACTTTTTTGATAGAGCACTTGTACTTTTACTCAAGTCTGGGTCTCTAGTACTTTCTACATGTCTGCTGAGATTGTATTTTGCACGTGAGAAAAACAGATTTATCATAAAAAAAAAAACACATGAAAGCATTTGTTGGTGGGTTGTGGGTCCGCGCTTGCACAGGTCACATTTGGATGGGTAGAAATCGGCAGAACACCAGTCTTCTGCGGCACGGCAGAGGAGAGGTGCGTACAGCTTGAGCTCTAGTTCTTAAACTGTTTAAAGAGTTAAAACTCATGATATGCTTAAAAGAAGAGAAAGCTTTAGTGAAAGCAGACTCGTTTAGCATTGATTACGAAGTGAGTATCGGTTGAATGCAGTGGATTAAGGTTTGGCCTCTATACAACCTTAACAGAAATGGTACATTTATATGTAAAAAATAGTAATATTTTAAACTGTGCAAAATAATTAATAATAATAATTAAACATTTGTATTTTAGTTTCAGAATTCAAGGAATCATTCCTCTGCAGACCAGTACGGCTTCAGAAGGACACTAGTATCTACAAAACGGCTGACTTGGAGGAAATGTCTGCATTAGAGCTGCTACACTGAATCTATAAAATTGATAATAATCGATTATTAAAAGTGTTGGCAACGAATTTCATTATGGATTTGTTGTGTCGCACGATGTATGTGTTACTCGCCTTGTCATATCAGCTCATCTCCGCTTACGTTACCTGTGGCGCTTTGTCTACTCTGGAAAAAATGTATAAATAAGAGGGAGATGAGCGAAGCGAGTCAGAGCGGAGGCATAATCTTTAAAATAAATTTAACATCAAGAAGTAAAAATATTCCAAAAAATTAAACATGAATGACGCAGAACAGAAGTTCAGCTTAAATCCTCACCAATGTGGGAGCACAGTCACTACAATAACCCCAGTTAGTTCTGTTTTGAAGTGAGGAAACGTAACGGTGCACTCACACTATGTGAACCGGTGTAACACGGCACATGCTGTTTTTTGCTTAACTGGACAATGACAATGATAGAGTGTGTAAGTGTGTGTGTGTGTTACTTTTATTATCTGTGTAATTCGCTTAAGCAGTGTTTAAATGTGCTTTATAAAAGTTTAAAAAAAAAACATACAAACTAAAGGCAATTCATCCTGTCTCACTCCTCACTCCAATACAGTGCAGTGTTTGCATCAGCAATGCACTTATTTTTCTTTATTATTTCATTTATTTTATTTTTAATTTATTTAATTTATTTAATAATGTAATCTATTATTATTGAATTATTGTACACACTTATTTGCTCTGTTATTCAATGTTCTATTTTTAAATAAAGACATGGAAATGTATTTTTTTTCGACAGATTAATTGATTATTAAAATAATCGTTAGTTGCAGCCCTAGTCTGCATCTCCACGTCTATCAGTACTCCTCAGCAGGTAAACCACACACCAGCTCAACCTAGAAACCCTTCATCTATGATCCTCCCTCATTTAATATACTCCTCCTTCAGAGCAGAGGTAGTAGATGGAAGCTCCTCTGTAGATGTAGATTTAGGTCCAAAAACAACTAGTTGAAGAAACAGATCAGGAACAATCATACATGACTCAACTGAAGATGTTCAGAAATTAGGTTCTGAATCTTCTTGTTGTGCTTCTTGATTCAGACTGCCTTCAGAACACCCACTGCTCCTGATTCAGTCCCAGAGACGAGCTTCATTGGTGGAGAGCCTCCCTGCTGTTCCATGGCCTCAATATGGATCACTCTCCAGTCCTCCAGTCCTAGGCTGGTAAATTAAGCAGTGTCTAAGTCCAAATATTTGTGGACACCCCTTCTAAACAATGCTTTCAGCTACTTTACGTCCCGCCCTTCAACAAAAACAACCAATCAGGTTGCTGCTTACAGTCCCGCTCTCCGGTAACGAGCTAAAGTCTCTCGACTACTTTGTGGCTCTGGCCAGACCCCACAAAATAAAAGTGACTAATACAAACGAATCTGCAACATAAAATACTTTTTGACTGAGAAAATTACTGTCTTACATTAATTCCCACTTCCACTTTTATTTTGTTGTTCATCCAAAAATGTATATGAAAACTGATTAAGGGAAAACTGATCTATTTTTGTTATATTTTATTGCTGCTACATTACTAATCCTTGGGTTTAAAATTTAAAAGAGAAAAGGTATTGGAGTTTTATTAATCTTTTATATTATATAACTTTTATATTAGCAGCGTAATTCATTAACACAGTGAATTTCTGACTAAGTTATAAATTTTTTATTAACTTAATTGTTACTTAGCAAATACCTTAAACTACCTCAAGCTAAATCAGTTATTTATTTCAATAATTGTCAGATTATTCGATTGTAAAAATAGCCCTAATCTGCTGCAGCCTGAGAAGCTTAAAAATGAATAAAGGTTTTATTTTAATTGAAGTGTTTGTCATTACTGAACAGTATGACTATTACTCCACTGAGTGTCATTTTAGTAAGAGAAGGACATTAATATGTAATGTTTAATATCTCAAGCAAGTTTGTTTATGAACATTAAAGCACGTACATTTACTCATTTAACAAAATTTATAAATAGCCTTACTCTGCTTACAGGGCCAAATCATCTCCTTTCAGTCCAACTTGAGTGTCAAGTAAAATAATTAAAAACAAAGTTTTACTTTTACCACCGTTTACTTAAGTTTTTCAGATTCATGTCAATGTAAAATATATAAACAAATTCCTAAATAAAATAAAAAACTCAGATACAGACGAGCTCATTTGTGTTTATTTACATTTGTGTTTTAGGCTGTGGCCAATCTACTGTGGTGAGAAGCAGTTTGACCAATGGTTGCTGTAGACCCCTGTACATGTAGACTAATCGTGTCGGTGAGAAGGCGGGGCTTCAACAGGCATGTTTAAAGCTGTACACTGGAAATCAAAATTAGAGAACAATGTATGAACACTTGATTTTTGCAGAAATAATGCAATCTTCATTGGTCAACATTTGAAGGATTTCAAATCCTTGTGAGTGTTTAACAAAACAGTGTTTAACAAAATAACCAAAGTATTCAACAACAAATCTTTATTTCACAAAAAACACAATAATCAAAATTAGAGAACAGCAATGACTGTAGCACAGAGAAAGATTACAACTACATTTTCTGAAGGTTACAACAGTCACCAGTCAGTAGGAAGTGTACAGGCATGTGCTTTGAATGACTTCAGCACATCTGCGGCCACAGGACATCACTAGTCTCTCACACTGCTCTGGTGTGATTTTGGTCCACTCTTCATGCAGTTTCTTCCACAGTTTGGTTTCTTGGCCATAACTTTATCACCAAGGATTTTCCAGATGTTTTCTATTGGGTTTAGATCAGGATTCTGAGCTGGCCATTTCATTGTTTCAATGTTTTCAGTTTCAAGGAACTGCTTTACCCGTTTTGCTGTGTGACAGGGGGCATTGTCATGCATGAAAATTGCTGGCTGACTGAGTGACAAATGCAAGGAAGGAACCACGTGTTGTTGAAGAAGGTTCTGATACACACTTGCATTCACTCTGCTGTATGAGAGGCCCAACTCCTGCTGCTGAAAACATTCCCCAACCCATGACATTTCCTCCTCCACCTTTTACTGACTTCTTTACACACTTTGGGTTCAGTCTTTCCCCAGCTTGTCGACGAACATAATGTTTCCTATCAGACCCAAATAAATGAAACTTGCTTTCATCACTAAAGTGAAATCTGGAACACTTTTCCTCTGTCCACACAACATGCTCCTCAGCAAAGGTTAATCTAGCCTTTTGATTCTTTCTGCTAATGAGAGGTTTGGTCACTGCAGAGTGGGATTTCAGTCCAAATGCTTGTAAACGTTGAGCTGGTGAGCAATTCCAGCTGCAGTGTTGAACCGATTGCCCATGGAGATTCTCCGCATTATCCTGTCCTCTCTTGCATTTGTCTTTCGTGGACGACCAGCCTTCTTGGGGGACTTGAATGAGTTTGTGGTGTTGTAAAGATGCAGTATTCTAGAAATCACAGACTTGGAACGACCAGCTTCTCTTGCTATGGCTGATAGGGTCACCCTTTTGGCCTTCATCTTGACAACCTGCTGACGGAGGGTTTCAGTCACTTTGGAACGGCTTTCCATTTTGCAAAGTCAGTGAAAACAGGAAAGTTATGCTGCCAGTTAAATAGGGTTTGTCAGATAATTAAGGAAATTAGCACCACGTGCCAGATTAACACCAACAATTTGCAGGTGTCTGAGAGTGTTCTCTAATTTTGATCAGTGTTCTTTTTCAAATACCTCATTTACGTTTTTATACTGTGCATTAGAATATATGCAACTCATGAAGTATGTTTAAAATACTGCTCACTCCTGACCTTGACCTTTAGGAAATTGTGTGTTGTTCTCTAATATTAAACTCCAGTGTATAAATCCGCACACAGACTGAGTAGTGACTGTAGAAAGAGACACAGATGTGAAATAAATGCGCACACATTTCCGGACATGTCCGGTAAAAAGAGGGCGTCTGGTCACCCTGCTTAACGAACCTCTTCATCTGTCCTGATCATTTATATGATCATTAAATCAGGATTTCTACTGGAGCTTTCCAGCTGCTGGTCTTTTAACACAGGTTTAACTCAGTCTGATATTAAACGGTATATTTGCCATCTGCTGGTCACTTAACCACATTACATCAGCGCTGTATTTTCCCCTCACAGCGTTTATCATTTTTAACATTTTTAAATTATACTGATATTGAATTATTCAATCAATGATTTTACATGAATTTAAAAGTGTTAACAGTGGTGGCTTTTAACATATGTTTTTAAATTAAATTTAATTAAATGTAATTAAATTAAATTAAATTAAATTAAATTGGTGATTTTTTTCGTTGATTGTATCAGAAAAGTGCTGGACACCACCAGATAACATTATTAAATTATTAAATTATAATTATAAATTATTAAATGCTGGCACTGAATATACAGTTATAAATAACACGTTTACCAGAAACAGAGATGCTACGACAAACATATGTCTGCCCTTACTGGAGTAACACCCGTGTAATTGGCGCTTTGTCGCCGTCTAGCGGCCAGAATCTGTAACTGACTGTATCAATCATAAAAGAAATGACGAGGCTCGTTTTGTTTGACCCAGTGACTCTGCTGCTGATGGAGGAACAAGAATTACCAGAGACCCTCTCGTATTGTAGATGTCTTTTGTTCAGACGCTTTGGAGTTCAAAACAATGGGTCTATATGAAGCTGTTCAAAATTGTCATTTATAAATGATTCATCATTTTTATACAGATAACAGCTCTCACTGTAACACAGAACAGAGGAAAACAACTCAACACACTTTTAATCAACAATTATAAGACTTCAGTGGTTTCAGTGGTTAAAAATGTTTGAATGTTTTTTCTGGTCTTTCAGGCAGGAATCATCTTTAATCTTTAATTACTAAAGCAGAAGAAATCCTTACATAAATGAATAAGAAAAAAATGTAACAGCACACACGTCCTGCCCTACAGGAAACAGATGTAGAGCAGAAACCGCTCCCATTCTGGCTGCTGAGTGCTGATTGACTGGTGAACTGAACTGCTTATTGGCTGGTCAGACTCACTGACGTCTTAAATGATGTCTTATAATTGATTAAAATGTGTGTTGAGTTGTTTTATGATGTATTGTGTGGAGAATGTGAGCAGTTTTCTATATCAAAATCATTATTACTTTTGCACAAAAGCTCTGTATGGACCCATTCATTTTGGACTTGTGGTTGAGCGCCCTCTAGGGTCCGAACAAAACAGAAGGCATAATCAAGTGGTTCATCCATTTAGAATAATGTCTAATAGTATAGGTCATATAATGTCCTCAGTAGGGGGGTCTCTGATATTTCTCGTCACTACAAGTTCTCTTGGATTGTATTAGCTAGCATGCTACTGCTTAGCCAGCCGACCCCCCCCCCCCTTAACAGTGTGTTTTATCTAGTGGTAGTTGTTTTTTATTGCTTTATTATTTTATTTGGATCCTAATTATCTGATGATCTTGCACAAGGTTAGCTCGATAGCAGATAGCAAGTGTACAATAACTAGTGTAAAATTATTGCGCATAAAAATTAGTAAAAATAAGACAGTGTCGTATTACAACCTCAAGTACCAATTATCCATTTAACTGGATATATAGGAAGTCAGGAGCACAACCATGAAACAAACACAATGAGATACAAGAACTTAAAGAGCACAACAACAATAAAATAAAATAAATTAATTAAATAAATAAGTGAACACTACAAACTTCACAACAAAACCACCAAATTATAAATACATGTGAATTATACATTCCACAACGACCCAAAGCTTGTTACTCACTTCGATGTACGATGTTACAGTAAAGAAAAAAAGGAGTTACTACTTTTCATTTACTAATTGTTGTACATTGAAACAACTAATCTAAAGAGAACACTGGTCTAAAATATTGGCACTCAATAAAACAATGAGATTAAGACTCTTATTTCTAAAAGCATGTAAAGGGGAAGGAAAGAGCAGTGATTCATTTAAACTAGCAGGGGATTCGACTCCTGTAAGGGGAAACACACTACATTAATGCTCTGCAGCTTCCACCAAAACCCCCAGTCAATTACATACATTTACACACCTGTAACCAAAGGTTTAGTGCATCTGCCTTAGAGCTCTGCTCTCTGCTCACTAACCCAGACTCAGTCCCAAACCCCAGGCACTGCTACACGCTGCAGTCAGTAAGAGTTTGCTTTAAAGACAAGTGCATTAGCGAGCAGACTCTACATTTGCTACGTGCTAACTTGGACACAAACAGTAGGGACCTGTATCTAGGCCTCACTGTTGCAGACCGGGTTCAATGCCACAGACACCATCCATTTTAAATGAAGCCCTCAAAGCCTCACTAAAACTGCAGTCCAAGCTGCTGCACACTAGAACCAACAGACACCTGCTTTCACACAAGCTGAACAGCAGCAGATACTGTGACTCCGTTACAGCATCAACTACTAAAACCAACAAACAGCAAATACCTGCATCTGGCCTTCAATGCTGCATACCGGACTCCCTGACCTGTACAGCAGTTCACTCCTCCACATCCTCCAAACCGTCCAAATGAAGAATTCCAAGCTGTGCTAAACTTTAAGGAGAGCTCTCCTCCTGCTACCTGCACATGTCCCTGGCAATGAACCAAACGATAACTGGAGCAAACAATTAGAAAGGTGTACTTGCTCTTCTCCTACTGTAATACCCTTAGTATGGGTCACACTAGCTTTACCTGTTAGTATCAGTTTTAAATGCTAGAGTAGCAACAACAGTATTACATCAGTTTAACATGCTAGTGTTTAACATTTGATTAATAAAGATACATTTATATAAAGATAAAAGCAAAACTTTATTCAGATAAAAACGTCTCAGTAATGATCAATAAATATCTTTCCATAAATTTTAATCTGGCATATAAGTATGACAGCTGTGTGAAGATGTGCAATATTTTAACCAATGGGACAGTCGGGGGGTAGATGTGTCACGGCACCGGCCTGTCTGACCTACTTACACCTAGAAGCGCTGAGTCTTTATACAAGGAAGCTGTTACTTAATAATAATCGCTACATGGCGCTTCTTCCACCTGTCATTCAGTTGGGTGTAGAGACTCTCGATGTCAGGTAAGTATAGACTGTGCTTTAAAAATAATATTATAATTATGTTATATTACATAATGAAAATATATATTAGAATAATCCATTTATAATATAATACCAAAAGTATATTTAAATAATTGTTTACTGTTGTCTACAGAATATTGGTTCCTCAAAATACCACTTCCCTTCTATTACCATAAAGGTAACACTAACAAGTGATTGTCATTTTAGTTCATTTAGACTTTCATTTATTGTATTTATTAATTATTATTGTATTTGGTGTATAAGAATGTACTGCTTGTTTTCTAGAAAGAATTCATAATCCTGTGTGAATAATTCATAAGAGTATTTTATGGACAATCAATTCTTTAACAGGCTTATTTACTATTTAAGTGGTGAAAAATGCACAGACACATCAGTGGAACGCACCTTGCACCAGCAGGTGTTACAGTATAAGAGCATCACAAAGACTATAAACCTTTGAGAAACTGCCCTTCTAGAAAAAACAGCATACACCAGCAAACCAGACCAGCATAAACCAGTTTAAAACATTTTAGATGAAGATGTAATCCTCAGTTTGGAAAAGTAGAGATTTTTAACAGGTTTTGGGAGGCATCGTTGGCAGCTGATGATTAATAGCCTTTTATTAAAGATGAATGAAGATGACCTAGGCCCAAATATGTGATATCCTCATACTTTATTAAAACTACTGTAATAAAAGAAGTGGGAATGTTACTTTTTATCTCTGGAAATAGATGAAAACAGACCACTTTACACAGTAAACCCCAAATCTCAGAATCTCTTTATTCCGCCAACTATGTTACAATTTTACTTGGTGAGAGCAACACAAGTATGACAAGTAACAAAAAAACAGACCGTTAACAAGTATTATACTAAAAGAGAAAAATACACGAAACAATAAATCGAATAAATAATAAGTTAAAAAAGTAACAAAGAGCTGTAAAAAAATCTGTAGTCAGAAATCTGTACTTGTACAGGTATGAATACTGTACATCAATATGTAGCCCGAGTAGACATCTATATACAAACTATTATGTACAGATATGATAAACATCTACAGAAATATAACATCTGTACAGCTGTGCAAATAATCATAGTGCAAATGGTAAGCATGTTATGTATCCATACTTTGTTGAAGTTAAATCCAGTTTGGTTCAGTGAAATTTAGAAGCTCAGTTCTAAAGAACTTTTCTTTAGAATAGGTTTATAGATTAGGGTGTGAACCCTAATGTAAAATTTACAGTTCTATTATTAAGCTTATATTTCACAATTGCACATTTCTGTGCCAAAGTTCATGACAGTACATCAGTTATGAGAGGGAAAAAAGTACATTTTAATAATAATAATAATAAGAAGAAGAAGAAGAAGAAGAAGAAGAAAAGTAGTTAAAATAGTAAAAATGAGTTAAAAGTCATGTTTGCTGCTTTTCCTGATCTCAGTGTCTTCGCCTCCTCCTTTTCCTCTTGGGATGCTTAGGCAGTGGCTCTCTGCTTGTGTCCAGTTCAAAGTGAGGGGCGAAGCTTGTCCCAGTTGGTGAGCTGAAGACCTCTGCGATCTGGACCTCCATACTCCGAACGGGACAGTGGCACTCCTCCCACAGGCGCTGCTTAATTTCTCTGCCTAGCTGCAGGCTGTAGGGATGGAGATGTCCTTATGGAGTTCTGAGCAGAGGGTCCACCACAGAACCAGAAGTGAGGTCTCTCTACCAGTGGAGCTCGTCACTGGGACTGAGTCAGGAGCAGTGGGTGGACTGACAACAGTCTGAATCAAGAAGCACAAAAAGAAAATTCAGATGGACAGAACCTTGTTGCCCAGAGCCACCATTACGAGGGGGGAGGGTCATGGGGTCCTATAAACCTGTAAGACATAAAAAAAGACAATACATATCTAGAAACTTTATGATCACCTATGTGTTACACAGAAGCAGACCGATATGAAGCAAAAAACACAGTTGCAGAAGGACAGACCCTTGTTGGCCATATCTACCATCAGGAAGGGGTCCTGAAAACCTATAAGACAAAAAAAGGAAAGCCGACAAGTTTTAAAATGGAATGGTCACTAACCTTTCACACTTGCAGAAAGATAGATAGCGAGTCACACACACAGTTGCACATGGACAGACCCTTGTCCACCAGATCCACCATCAGAACCTGTAGGACAAACAAAGAAAGTCAATACATGTATAGAAACTGAATGATCACCTACCTGTTAGACAGTTGCAGACAGATAGACAGTGAGCCATACACAGATGCAGATGGATGGACCCTTGATGGACAGATCCACCATCAGGCAGGGAGGGGATAAGGACATCCTCAGAACCTGTAAGACAACAAATAAAGTCAATACAGGTTTTGAAACTGAAAGATCACTTACCTTTAACACAGTTGCAGAACAATAGACAGCGAGCAAGACAGCTACAGATGGACAGACTGTGGTGGCTGGATGCATGGTCAGGGAGGGAGGGGCTCATGGGGTCATGAACCTGTAAGACAAAAAAAGAAAATACATGTATAGAAACTGAATGATCACCTACCTCTTACACACTTGCAGACAGATAGATAGTGAGCCACACACAGGTGACTTGAAGAAAACATCCACCATCAGGAATGGGGGAGCATTGGGTCCTGAAAGCCTGTAAGACAACAAAAAGGCAATACATGTATAGAAACTGAATGATCACCTACCTGTTACAGAGTTGCAAAATGATGGACAGCGAACCACATACAGTTGCAGATGAAAATATATTTGTTAGAAGAATACACCTTCAGGGAGAAGAAGAGGTTGATGGACTTCCTGAGAACCTGTAACACAAAAAAGAAAGTCAATACATGTATAGAAACTGAATGATCACCAACCTGTTACACACTTGCAGACAGATTGATAGCGAGCCACACACACAGTTGCAATGGACAGACCCTTGTTGGGTGTATGCACCATCAGGAACGGGGGAGCTATTGGTCCTGAAAGTGGGTAAGACAACAAAAAGGCAATACATGTATAGAAACTGAATGATCAACTACCTGTTACACACTTGCAGACAGATGCAGTGCCCTCCATAATTATTGGCACCCCTGGTTAAGATGTGTTCTTTAGCTTCTAATAATAAGAGTAAGTAATAGTTAAGTAACAATAATAGTAGTAAGTAATAAGAGTTTTTTTCTAAATAATATAGGACCACGATGGAAAAAAAAAAAAAAATCCAACCTTTAACTTATTCAGTAGGAAAAAAGAAATTTTTAACATCAAATCATGTGTGCCACAATTATTGGCACCCCTGATGTTAATACTTTGTACAACCCCCTTTTGCCAACAAAACAGTACCTAATCTTCTCTTATAATGTTTCACAAGATGGGAGAATACAGATAGAGGGATCTTTGACCATTCCTCTTTGCACAATCTCTCTAAATCATCCAGCGACCTGGGTTCTCTCCTCTGCACTGTCCTCTTCAGCTCACCCCACAGGTTGTCAATGGGGTTGAGGTCTGGGGACTGAGATGGCCATGGGAGGAGCTTGATTCTGTGTGTGGTGAACCATTTCTGTGTAGATTTGGCCATATGTTTTGGGTCATTATCTTGCTGAAAGACCCAGTGACGACCCATCTTCAGCTTTTGGGCAGAAGCCACCAGATTTTGTTTTAAAATGTCCTGGTATTTCAAAGCATTCATGATGCCATGCACCCTAACAAGGTTTCCAGGGCCTTTGGAAGAGAAACAGGCCCACAGCATCACTGATCCTTGCCAAAAAGCTCATCTGACCAAAGCACACGGTCCCAGTTGAAGTTCCAGTACTGCTTAGCAAACTCCAAATATTTGCGTTTATGATTGTGAGTGAGAAAAGGTTTTTTCCGTGCATGCCTTCCAAACAGCTTGTTGGCATGCAGATAGCGCCTGATGGTTGTTTTGGAGACTTTGTGACCCCAAGAAGCTACCATTTGTTACAATTCTGTAACAGTGAGCTTTAGAGACCTTTTTATTTCTCTTATCATCCTCCTCACTGTGCGTGGTGGCAAAATAAACTTGCGTCCTCGTCCAGGCTTGTTCACCACTGTTCCAGTTGTTTTAAACTTCTTAATAATTCCTCTGACAGTAGATATGGACAGGTGGAGGTGAGTGGCTATTTTCTTGTAGCCATTGCCTGACTTGTGGAGGTCAACACACATCTGCCTTACTAGAATGGTATGTTCCTTTGTCTTTCCCATGTTGAAGAGAAATGGCCTCTGTGTCACATCATATTTATATCCCAGGGAAACTGGAAGTTGTGAATTACTAATTAAATGTTCCTACATACACTGATCAACTTTGTAAACTACTGTAGAATTGACAGAAATACTTCAATTACATTTATTTGCTAAGAAATGTTAGGGGGGCCAATAATTGTGGAACAGGTGATTTTATAAAGAATAATTATTTCTTAGTCAGGGATTTTTTTTTCCCTTAAAATTCACTTGAGTTAAAGGTTGGATTTTACTCTTTTTTTCTATCGTGGTCCTATATTATTTAGAAAAAAAACCTCAATTTATTAGAAGCTATTAGAAGAACACATCTTAACCAGGGGTGCCAATAATTATGGTGGGCACTGTAGATAGCGAGCCACACACACAGTTGCAATGGAAAGACCCTTGTTGGCTGTATGCACCATCAGGAAGGGGGAGCCATTGGTCCTGAAAGCCTGTAAGACAACAAAAAGTCAATACATGTATACAAAGTGAATGATCACCTACCTGTTACACACTTGCAGACACAAAGATAGCGAGCCACACACACAGTTGCAATGGACAGACCCTTGGTTCATGCGGTTCGAAAAACCTGTAAGACAAAAAAAGAAAGTCAATACATGTATAGAAACTGAATGATCACCTACCTGTTACACACTTGCAGACACAGCAATGGACAGATCCTTATTGGCTGTATGCACCATCAAGAAGGGGGGAGCCATTGGTCCTGAAAGCCTGTAAGACAACAAAAAGGCAATACATGTATAGAAACTGAATGATCAAATACCTATTACAGAGTTGCAGAATGATGCACAGTGAACCACACACAGTTGCTGATTTGTTAGAAGGATACACCTTCAGGGAGAAGAAGAGCTTGATGGACTTCTTGAGAACCTGTAACACAAAAAAGAAAGTCAATACATGTATGGAAATGAATGATCACCAACCTGTTACACACTTGCAGACAGATAGCAAGTCACACACAGTTGCAGATGCACAGACCCTTGAAGGACAGATCCACCATCAGGAAGGGAGGGGGTCATTCGATCCGTATAACCTGTAAGACAAAAAAAAGAAAGTCAATACATGTATAGAAACTGAATGATCACCTACCTGTTACACACTTGCAGAAAGATAGATAGCGAGCCACACACACAGTTGCAGATGCACAGACCCTTGGTTCATGCGGTCCGAAAAACCTGTAAGACAAAAAAAAAGAAAGTCAATACATGTGTAGAAACTGAATGATCAGACAGAAAGTAGCGAACCACACACAGTTGAAGATAAAAACATATTTGTTATAAGGATACAGCTTCAAGGAGAAGAAGAGGTTGATGGATTTCTTGAGAACCTGTAACACAAAAAGAAAAGTCGCTACTTGTTTAGAAACTGAATGATCACCTACCTGTTACACACTTACAGACAGATAGTAGCGAGTCACACACAGTTGCAGATGCACAGACCCTTGAAGGACAGATCCACCATCAGGAATGGAGGGAGGTGGTCATGCTGTCCGAAAAACCTGTGAGACAAAAAAAGAAAGTCAATACATGTATAGAAACTGAATGATCACCTACCTGTTACACACTTGCAGACAGATAGATAGCGAGCCACACACACAGTTGCAATGGACAGACCCTTGTTGGCTGTATGCACCATCAGGAAGGGGGGAGCCATTGGTCCTGACAGCCTGTAAGACAACAAAAAGGCAATACATGTATGGAAACTGAATGATCACCTACCTGTTACACACTTGCAGACAGATAGTAGCGAACCACAGACAGTTGCAGATGAAAATATATTTGTTAGAAGGATACACCTTCAGGGAGAAGAAGAGGTTGATGGACTTCTTGAGAACCTGTAACACAAAAAAGAAAGTCAATACATTTATAGAAACTGAATGAATCACTTACCTGTTACAGAGTTGCAGAATGCGTCAGTGCTTCCCCTCAATGCTCTGTCCTCCACTTATGAACAACACTTGAAGCTCATCTGAAGACTCAATAGGACTCTTTTTAGGTCCTTGGAGGAATCACTGTCTCCGTGTTTAGCTTGTTCTTTCTGCTTTCTATCACTTTCTAGCGCTTTTTGTCGTAACTGCTTTTAGATTGTGTTTACAGTCCACAGGTTTATCAAAAAGACAAAACAAAAAGCGGAGTACCCCTACAACAACCTTTATTTTGGTGCCTAAATCAGCTGAAAGCGGTACGTTTGTATTTTATTATGGCTGTTGCTGGACTTTTTGAGTGTGAGAAGTGTGGCATGTTTAGTCTAGACTCTTTTCCCACCGCTAGTGATAATGATAGTGTTTGTACTAAATGTGAGCTAGTTAGCTCTCTGGTGGAAAAGGTGGACCAGTTAGAGGTGTGCATTATGGGGTTACTGAAAGATAGAGAGCAAGAGTCACTGGTAGCAGGCCCTGTTGCCTCAGGGAGCCCCCGTTGCACCCCCCCTCCCACACTCTGGCATTAGAGCCCTCACAGCGGGGCAAATGGGTGACGTCTCGGCGGCATAGCCGGAAAGCTAAGGCTAAAGCTAGCGCTAAGGCCGAAGCTAGCCCACCGGAACACCACGCTCCCCCCAATTCGCGTGTCAAACAGGTTTGCCCCACTCAGCGAAACACCCGCTGAGGAGCCTGTTCAAAGTACTCTGGTCAGAGGAGACTCTATTGCTCCACACATGAAGAGAGCTCGTCCTTAAGGGGCTCCAGCAGTAACCGTTAGCTGTTTACCGGGAGCCAGAGCGCCGGTCATTAGCGGCAACCTTAAGCGGCTAGCAAACAGGAGATATTCGAGGATAGTGATTCATGTAGGGGCCAATGATATTCGTCTACGGCAGTCAGAAGTTACGAAGGATAATATTAAAGAGGTGGTTAAACTGGCCCAGACGATGTCCGATGCCGTAATTTGCTCTGGTCCCATCCCAATGAGGCGCGGCGCTGAGTCCTACAGCCGGCTCAGAGCGCTGAACCGCTGGATGTCCAAGTGGTGTTCCGAAAATCATGTGGGCTTCATAGATAATTGGTTAAAGTTTGAGGGCAAGCCTGTTTTTTTTAGGTAGGGATGGTGTCCACCCCACGCGGGAGGGTGCCGCTTTACTTTCGTGCAGCATAGCTCATAGTCTGCTAGTTAGTCGGCAGAAGAGTCTAAAAAAACTGCTGACAATCCAGAGCCGGGACCAGGCTGCAGACAGACCGGCTAAACCGACCGTCTGCGAGCTGCTTTAAGCCGTCACCCAGGTTTCACTGTATTAAGACTGTGTCTGTGCCCCGAATTAAACCCAAATCCAGATCAGCCCGTTTTAATAATTTAATCAGTGTTAAAATCTCTAATTTCAACGATAACAGCAGCACCTCAGACCTAAAGCTTGGTCTACTTAACATTAGATCACTATCCTCAAAAGCAGTGATCGTAAATGAAATGATGTGTGATCAGAAACTAGATGTTTTCTGCCTAACCGAAACCTGGATTAGACCTGATCAATATTTAGCACTAAATGAAGCCACCCCCACAGGTTATAAATATGTACATATCCCTAGATTATCAGGCAGAGGAGGTGGAGTATGTATAATCTATCAGAATACACTAGAGATTATTCAAAAACACTGTAACACCTTCACTTCTTTTCAGCTTATCTACATTAATATATCAAATCCAGCCACAAATAAAAATGTTTTCTCACTGATTAATATTTATAGGCCTCCAGGGCCCTACTCTGAATTTTTAAAAGAATTTAGTGATTTTGCTGCAGACTTGGTAGTGTGCTGCAACAAAGTTATAATAGTAGGAGATTTTAATATTCACTTTGAAAAAGCAGACGATCCATTAACAAAGGCGTTTGTATCAATTTTACAATTAATTTTTGATTCTATTGGCATTATACAAAACGTAACTGGACCCACACATTACTGTAATCATACCCTAGATTTAGTCCTGACCCTGGGTGTTAGCATTGATCAGCTAAATATTCTACCTCAAAGCTCAGTAATATTGGATCATTATCTAATCTCCTTTGAGCAACATCTAAGGCAAAATGTTAATTTGTCTTCCCAACACTGTCTAAAGCGCACAATAACACCAATGACAGCTGTACAGTTTACTAAAAATCTCCCACCCCTATCCACCTTAGCTTACACTCCGTCAGATCAAACGGAGCTTGTTAAATTAACAAACGATCTAGAAAATACCCTTCGATCAACCTTAGACAAAGTAGCACCGTTTAAAAATAAAATGATGAAGCAAAAAAGGCTCACACCGAGGTACAGTGATCATACTCGTACCTTAAAACAAACAGTGCGGAAACTAGAGCGTAAATGGCGGACGACCAAACTAGAGGTGTTCCACTCTGCGTGGAAGGACAGCCTTAGTCAATATAGAAAGGCACTCATTAAAGCTCGCTCAGTGTATTTGGCCTCGCTGATCGAGAAAAACAAAAACAATCCCAGAATTCTTTTTAATGAGATCTCTAAACTTACTAAAAGCCAGGCAGATTCTCAACCCCAGATCCCAACATCTTTAACCAGTCATGTTTTTATGGACTATTTTAATAATAAAATAGAAAATATTAGACAACAAATCCAACCCTGCTTATTAAATCAAACATGACCGTCACCTGATGTAGTTGCTTTAGAACATAACTTAGTTGTAGAACAAAGGCTGGAAGCCTTCTACCCACTTCCACAGCCTGAACTAGAAAAAATTATTTCCTCAGCTAATTGTATAACCTGTACACTCGACCCAATTCCCTCTAAATTGCTAAAAGAAATTCTCCCAATTATAATCAGACCTCTTTTAACAATTGTAAATTCATCCCTTAGCCTTGGGCATGTACCGCAAACCCTTAAAAAAAAAAGTTATAAAACCTTTAATCAAGAAACCAAATCTTGATCCTCCTTATCTAATTATAGACCCATCTCAAACTTAACATTTGTATCTAAGATATTAGAAAAAGCTGTGGCCCAACAACTCTGCTTATACCTGAGTAAAAATTACATGTATGAGAAATTCCAGTCTGGATTTAGACCCAATCACAGCACAGAGACAGCCCTAGTGAAGATTACGAATTATCTCCTTCTTGCCTCTGATCAAGGCTATGTATCTTTATTAGTCCTACTAGACCGTAGTGCAGCCTTTGATACAATAGATCATACTATATTACTAGAAAGATTAGAGAAAATGGTTGGAATCACAGGGACAGCCCTATCATGGTTCCAATCATATCTAACAGGACGCTATCAATTTGTAAAGATAAAAGATTTATCTTCAAACTACGCAGAAGTAAGATATGGAGTTCCGCAAGGCTCAATTTTAGGACCGCTATTATTTACATTATACATGTTACCACTGGGCTCAGTTATAAGCAGACATGGCGTTAATTTCCATTTCTATGCAGATGACACACAGCTCTATATATCAGCCAAACCTGATGATAAATTTAGACTACAGAAAATGGAGGACTGTGTAAAGGATATAAAACTCTGGATGTCACATAACTTCCTTCTCCTCAACAGTGACAAAACCGAAGTTCTCCTTTTAGGTCCAAAAGACTCTAGAAATAAACTATCAGACTTAATGTTAGACTTGGCCGATGCTTCCAGCATTCCTGGTTTAGCAGCTAAAAATCTTGGCGTCACATTCGACTCAGATTTATCATTTGAGCAACATATAGCTAATATTAGTAGAACAGCCTTTATGCAGCTTAGAAACATCTCCAAACTAAGAAACTCCTTATCACTACAAGACACAGAAAAGCTAGTACATGCTTTTATTACCTCAAGGCTAGATTACTGTAATGCACTACTGTCAGGTTGTTCCAGCAGGAACCTCAATAAACTTCAGCTGGTGCAAAATGCTGCAGCCAGGGTCCTTACTAAAACTAGAAAATTTGACCATATCAGTCCAGTTCTATCAGCACTTCATTGGCTCCCAGTTAAATTCCGTATCGAATACAAAATTATTCTATTAACATATAAGGCCCTACATGGCCTCGCTCCTGAGTACCTGCAGGATCTTATTGTATATTACGAACCATCAAGACTACTCAGGGTGCTGGCCTCTTACTCGTGCCCAAAATTCAGAAAACCTCAGCAGGGGGAAGAGCCTTTTCTTATAAAGCCCCCCAACTCTGAAATAACCTTCCAGATAATGTTTGGGACTCAGACACAGTCTCAATCTTTAAATCTAAGCTGAAAACTGAAAATATGTTTAGTTTAGCTTTTGGTAATTAATGTTTCTTAAATAAGGGCTGCAGGTCCAGGGGTTCGCGGACCCAGGGAATTGTAGTACACTGAGATGCTGGAGCTGTTGTCTCGCTGCTTACACGCGATCACTCGGGTTTGTTGAGGGTGGAGCAGATAGATGCTGGTGTTCTCAGGGTGCGTCCGTGTCTGTGTTACCTTTTGGCTCTCTCCTTTTAATTATGCTGTGATAATCAGATCTGCCGGAGTCGTCAGACATACCCTGATGCTGATGCTCAACATATAATACATGTATAGAAACTGAATGATCACCTACCTGTTACACACTTGCAGACAGATAGATAGCGAGCCACACACACAGTTGCAATGGACAGACCCTTGTTGGCTGTATGCACCATCAGGAAGGGGGGAGCCATTGGTCCTGAAAGCCTGTAAGACAACAAAAAGGCAATACATGTATACAAACTGAATGATCACCTACCTGTTACACACTTGCAGAAAGATAGTAGAGAGTCACACACAGTTGCAGATGCACAGACCCTTGAAGGACAGATCCACCATCAGGAAGCGAGGGAGGGGATCATGCTGTCTGAAAAACCTGTAAGACAAAAAAAGAAAGTCAAAACATGTATAGAAACTGAATGATCACCTACCTGTTACACACTTGCAGACAGATTTATAGCGAGCCACACACACAGTGGCAACAGAAAGACGCTTGGTTCATGCGGTCCGAAAAACCTGTAAGACAAAAAAGAAAATCAATACATGTATAGAAACTGAATGATCACCTACCTGTTACACACTTGCAGACAGATTTATAGCGAGCCACACACACAGTGGAAATGGAAAGACGCTTGGTTCACGCGGTCCGAAAAACCTGTAAGACAAAAAAGAAAATCAATACATGTATAGAAACTGAATGATCACCTATCTGTTACACACTTGCAGACAGATAGTAGCGAGTCACACACAGTTGCAGACGCACAGATCCTTGGTTCATGTGGTCCGAAAGACCTTTAAGACAAAAAAAAGAAAGTCAATACATGTATAGAAACTGAATGATCACCTACCTATTACACACTTGCAGAAAGATTGATAGCGAGCCACACACACAGTGGCAATGGAAAGACCCTTGTTGGCTGTATGCACCATCAGGAAGGGGGGGAGCCATTGGTCCTGAAAGCTTGTAAGACAACAAAAAGGCAATACATGTATACAAACTGAATGATCACCTACCTGTTACACACTTGAAGACAGATAGTAGAGAGTCACACACAGTTGCAGATGCACAGACCCTTGAAGGACAGATCCACCATCAGGAAGCGAGGGAGGGGATCATGCTGTCTGAAAAACCTGTAAGACAAAAAAAAGAGTCAATACATGTATAGAAACTGAATGATCACCTACCTGTTACACACTTACAGACAGATTTATAGCGAGCCACACAAGCAGTGGCAATGGAAAGACGCTTGGTTCATGCGGTCAGAAAAACCTGTAAGACAAAAAAGAAAATCAATACATGTATAGAAACTGAATGATCACCTACCTGTTACACACTTGCAGACAGATAGTAGCGAGTCACACACAGTTGCAGATGCACAGACCCTTAGTTCATGTGGTCCGAAAGAACTTTAAGACAAAAAAGAAAGTCAATAAATGTATAGAAACTGAATGATCACCTACCTGTTACACACTTGCAGACAGATTGATAGCGAGCCACACACTCAGTGGCAATGGAAAGACCCTTGTTGGCTGTATACACTATCAGGAAGGGGGGAGCTATTGGTCCTGAAAGCCTGTAAGACAACGAAAAGGCAATACATGTATAGAAACTGAATGATCACTTACCTGTTACACACTTGCAGACACAGAGTAGCGAGTCTCAAACAGTTGCAGATGCACAGACCCTTGGTTCATGTGGTCCGAAAGACCTTTAAGACAAAAAAACAAAGTCAGTACATGTATAGAAACTGAATTATCACCTACCTGTTACACATTTGCAGACAGATAGTAGCGAGTCACACACAGTTGCAGATGCACAGACCCTTGGTTCATGCGGTCCGAAAAACCTGTAAGACAAAAAAAGAAAGTCAATACATGTATAGAAACTGAATGATCACCTACCCGTTACACACTTGCAAACAGATAGTAGCGAGTCACACACAGTTGCAGATAGACAGACCCTTGGTTCATGCGGTCCGAAAGATCTTTAAGACAAAAAAAGAAAGTCAATACATGTATAGAAACTGAATGATCACCTACCTGTTACACACTTGCAAACGGATAGTAGCGAGTCACACACAGCTGCAGATGAACAGACCCTTGGTTCATGTGGTCCGAAAGATCTTTAAGACAAAAAAAGAAAGTCAATACATGTATAGAAACTGAATAATCACCTACCCGTTACACACTTGCAAACAGATAGTAGCGAGTCACACAGTTGCAGATGCACAGACCCTTGGTTCATGCGGTCCGAAAAACCTGCAAGACAAAAAAAGAAAGTCAATACATGTATAGAAACTGAATGATCACCTACCTGTTACACACTTGCAGACAGATAGATAGCGAGCCACACACACAGTTGCAATGGACAGACCTTTGTTGGCTGTATACACTATCAGGAAGGGGGGAGCTATTGGTCCTGAAAGCCTGTAAGACAACGAAAAGGCAATACATGTATAGAAACTGAATGATCACTTACCTGTTACACACTTGCAGACACAGAGTAGCGAGTCTCAAACAGTTGCAGATGCACAGACCCTTGGTTCATGTGGTCCGAAAGACCTTTAAAACAAAAAAACAAAGTCAGTACATGTATAGAAACTGAATTATCACCTACCTGTTACACATTTGCAGACAGATAGTAGCGAGTCACACACAGTTGCAGATGCACAGACCCTTGGTTCATGCGGTCCGAAAAACCTGTAAGACAAAAAAAGAAAGTCAATACATGTATAGAAACTGAATGATCACCAACCTGTTACACACTTGCAGACAGATTGATAGCGAGCCACACACACAGTGTAAATAGAAAGACACTTGTTGTCTGTATACACTATCAGGAAGGGGGGAGCCATTGGTCCTTAAAGCCTGTAAGACAACGAAAAGGCAATACATCTATAGAAACTGAATGATCACCTACCTGTTACACACTTGCAGACAGATAGATAGCGAGCCACACACACAGTTGCAATGGACAGATCTTTGTTGGCTGTATGCACTATCAGGAAGGGGGGAGCCTTTGGTCCCGAAAGCCTGTAAGACAACAAAAAGGCAATACATGTATACAAACTGAATGATCACCAACCTGTTACACACTTGCAGACAGATAGTAGCGAGTCACACACAGTTGCAGATGCACAGACCCTTGAAGGACAGATCCACCATCAGGAAGGGAGGGAGGGGATCATGCTGTCCGAAAAACCTGTAAGAATAAAAAAGAAAGTCAATACATGTATAGAAACTGAATGATCACCTACCTGTTACACATTTGCAGACAGATAGTAGCGAGTCACACACAGTTGCAGATGCACAGACCCTTGAAGGACAGATCCACCATTAGGAAGGGAGGGAGGGGATCATGCTGTCCAAAAAACCTGTAAGACAAAAAAAGAAAGTCAATACATGTATAGAAACTGAATGATCACCTACCTGTTACACAATTGCAGACAGATAGATAGCAAGCCACACACAAAGTTGCAATGGACAGACCCTTGTTGGCTGTATGCACCATCAGGAAGAGGGGAGACATCAGTCCTGAAAGTCTGTAAGATGTATATATGTATATGTGTACATATGTATATATGTATATGTATACATATGTTGGCTGTATACACTATCAGGAAGGGGGGAGCCATTGGTCCTGAAAGCCTGTAAGACAACGAAAAGTCAATACATGTATAGAAACTGAATGATCACCTACCTGTTACACACTTGCAAACAGATAGTAGCGAGTCACTGACAGTTGCAGATGCACAGACCCTTGGTTCATGTGGTCCGAAAGACCTTTAAGACAAAAAAATAAAGTCAATACATGTATAGAAACTGAATGATCACCTACCTGTTACACACTTGCAGACAGATAGTACCGAGTCACACACAGTTGCAGATGCACAGACCCTTGGTTCATGTGGTCCGAAAGACCTTTAAAACAAAAAAAGAAAGTCAATACATGTATAGAAACTGAATGATCATCTACCTGTTACACACTTGCAGACAGATTGATAGCGAGCCACACACACAGTGGAAATAGAAAGACTCTTGTTGGCTGTATACACTATCAGGAAGTGGGGAGCCATTGGTCCCAAAAGCCTGTAATACAACAAAAAGTCAATACATGTATAGAAACTGAATGATCACCTACCTGTTACACAATTGCAGACAGATAGATAGCGAGCCACACACACAGTTGCAATGGACAGATCTTTGTTGGCTGTATGCACCATCAGGAAGGGGGGAGCCATTGGTCCCGAAAGCCTGTAAGACAACAAAAAGTCAATACATGTATAGAAACTGAATGATCACCTACCTGTTACACACTTGCAGACAGATAGATAGCGAGCCACACACACAGTTGCAATGGACAGATCTTTGTTGGCTGAATGCACTATCAGGAAGGGGGGAGCCTTTGGTCCCGAAAGTCCTTTAAGACAAAAAAATAAAGTCAATACATGTATAGAAACTGAATGATCACCTACCTGTTACATACTGGCAGACAGATAGTAGCGAGTCACACACAGTTGCAGATGCACAGACCCTTGAAGGACAGATCCACCATCAGGAAGGGAGGGAGGGGATCATGCTGTCCACAAAACCTGTAAGACAAAAAAAGAAAGTCAATACATGTATAGAAACTGAATGATCACCTACCTGTTACACAATTGCAGACAGATAGATAGCAAGCCACACACAAAGTTGCAATGGACAGACCCTTGTTGGCTGTATGCACCATCAGGAAGGGGGGAGACATCAGTCCTGAAAGTCTGTAAGATGTATATATGTATATGTATACATATGTATATATGTATATGTATACATATGTTGGCTGTATACACTATCAGGAAGGGGGGAGCCATTGGTCCTGAAAGCCTGTAAGACAACGAAAAGTCAATACATGTATAGAAACTGAATGATCACCTACCTGTTACACACTTGCAAACAGATAGTAGCGAGTCACTGACAGTTGCAGATGCACAGACCCTTGGTTCATGTGGTCCGAAAGACCTTTAAGACAAAAAAATGAAGTCAATACATGTATAGAAACTGAATGATCACCTACCTGTTACACACTTGCAGACAGATAGATAGCGAGCCACACACACAGTTGCAATGGACATATCTTTGTTGGCTGTATGCACTATCAGGAAGGGGGGAGCCTTTGGTCCCGAAAGCCTGTAAGACAACAAAAAGGCAATACATGTATACAAACTGAATGATCACCAACCTGTTACACACTTGCAGACAGATAGTAGCGAGTCACACACAGTTGCAGATGCACAGACCCTTGAAGGACAGATCCACCATCAGGAAGGGAGGGAGGGGATCATGCTGTACGAAAAACCTGTAAGACAAAAAAAGAAAGTCAATACATGTATAGAAACTGAATGATCACCTACCTGTTACACAGTTGCAGACAGATAGATAGCAAGCCACACACAAAGTTGCAATGTACAGACCCTTGTTGGCTGTATGCACCATCAGGAAGGGGGGAGCCATTGGTCCTGAAAGCCTGTAAGATGTATATATGTATATGTATACATATGTATATATGTATATGTATACATATGTTGGCTGTATACACTGTCAGGAAGGGGGGAGCCATTGGTCCTGAAAGCCTGTAAGACAACGAAAAGTCAATACATGTATAGAAACTGAATGATCACCTACCTGTTACACACTTGCAAACAGATAGTAGCGAGTCACTGACAGTTGCAGATGCACAGACCCTTGGTTCATGTGGTCCGAAAGACCTTTAAGACAAAAAAATAAAGTCAATACATGTATAGAAACTGAATGATCACCTACCTGTTACACACTTGCAGACAGATAGTAGCGAGTCACACACAGTTGCAGATGCACAGACCCTTGGTTCATGTGGTCCGAAAGACCTTTAAGACAAAAAAAGAAAGTCAATACATGTATAGAAACTTAATGATCACCTACCTGTTACACACTTGCAGACAGATAGTAGCGAGTCACACACAGTTGCAGATGCACAGACCCTTGGTTCATGTGGTCCAAAAGATCTTTAAGACAAAAAAAGAAAGTCAATCCATGTATAGAAACTGAATGATCACCTACCTGTTACACACTTGCAAACAGATAGTAACAAGACACACACAGTTGCAGATGCACAGACCCTTGGTTCATGCGGTCCGAAAAACCTGTAAGACAAAAAAAGAAAGTCAATACATGTATAGAAACTGCATGATCATCTACCTGTTACACACTTGCAGACAGATAGTAGCGAGTCACACACAGTTGCAGATGCACAAACCCTTGAAGGACAGATCCACCATCAGGAAATGAGGGAGGGGATCATGCTGTCCAAAAAACCTGTAAGACAAAAAAAGAAAGTCAATACATGTATAGAAACTAGATAGCACAAAGCACAAAATAGCCACACACAAAGTTGCAATGAACAGACCCTTGTTGGCTGTATGCACCATCAGGAAGTGGGGAGACATCAGTCCTGAAAGTCTGTAAGATGTATATATGTATATGTATACATATGTTGGCTGTATACACTATCAGTAAGGGGGGAGCCTTTGGTCCTGAAAGCCTGTAAGAAAACGAAAAGGCAATACATGTATAGAAACTGAATGATCACCTACCTGTTACACACTTGCAGACAGAGAGTAAAAAGTCTCAAACAGTTGAAGATGCACAGACCCTTGGTTCATGTTGTCCGAAAGACCTTTAAGACAAAAAAAGAAAGTCAATACATGTATAGAAACTGAATGATCACCTACCTGTTACACACTTGCAGACAGATAGTAGCGAGTCACACACAGTTGCAGATGCACAGACCCTTGGTTCATGCGGTCCGAAAGACCTTTAAGACAAAAAAAGAAAGTCAATACATGTATAGAAACTGAATGATCACCTACCTGTTACACACTTGCAGACAAAGAGTAGCGAGTCACACACAGTTGCAGATGCACAGAGCCTTGGTTCATGTGGTCCGAAAAACCAGTAAGACAAAAAAAGAAAGTCAATACATGTAAAGAAACTGAATGATCACCTACCTGTTACACACTTGCAGACAGATTAATAGCGAGCCAAACACACAGTGGCAATGGAAAGACCCTTGGTTCATGCGGTCCGAAAAACCTGTAAGAAAAAAAAAAAGAAAATCAATACATGTATAGAAACTGAATGATCACTTACCTGTTACACATTTGCAGACAGATAGTAGCGAGTCACACACAGTTGCAGATGCACAGACACTTGGTTCATGCGGTCCGAAAAACCTGTAAGACAAAAAAAGAAAGTCAATACATGTATAAAAACTGAATGATCACCAACCTGTTACATACTTGCAGACAGAGAGTAGCGAGTCACACACAGTTGCAGATGCACAGACCCTTGGTTCATGTGGTCCGAAAGACCTTTAAGACAAAAAAAGAAAGTCCATACATGTATAGAAACTGAATGATCACCTGCATATTACACACTTGCAGACAGATAGTAGCGAGTCACACACAGTTGCAGATGCACAGACCCTTGGTTCATGTGGTTCGAAAGACCTGTAAGACAAAAAAAGAAAGTCAAAACATGAATAGAAACTGAATGATCACCTACCTGTTACACACTTGCACAGATAGTAGCGAATCAAACACAGTTGCAGATGCAGAGACCCTTGGTTCATGTGGTCCGAAAGACCTTTAAGACAAAAAAAGAAAGTCATGTATAGAAACTGATTGATCACCTACCCGTTACACACTTGCAAACAGATAGTAGCGAGTCACATACAGTTGCAATGGACAGTCCTTTGTTGGATTTATGCACCATCAGGAAGGGGGGAGCCATTGGTCCCGAAAGCCTGTAAGACAACAAAAAGGCAATACATGTATACAAACTTAATGATCACCTACCTGTTACACACTTGCAAACAGATAGTAGTGAGTCAAACACAATTGCAGATGCACAGACCCTTGGTTCATGTGGTTCGAAAGACCTTTAAGACAAAAAAGAAAGTCAATACATGTATAGAAAATGAATGATCACCTACCTGTTACACACTTGCAGACAGATTGATAGCGAGCCACACACACAGTGGCAATGGAAAGACCCTTGGTTCATGTGGTCCGAAAAACCTGTAAGACAAAAAAAGAAAGTCAATACATGTATAGAAACTGAATGATCACCTGCCTGTTACACACCTGCAGACAGATAGTAGCGAGTCACACACAGTTGCAGATGCACAGACCCTTGGTTCATGTGGTCCGACAGACCTTTAAGACAAAAAAAGAAAGTCAATACATGCATAGAAACTGAATGATCACCTACCTGTTACACACTTGCCAACAGGTAGTAGCGAGCCAAACACAGTTGCAGATGCGCAGACCCTTGGTTCATGTTGTTCGAAAGACCTGTAAGACAAAAAAAGAAAGTCAATACATGTATAGAAACTGAATGATCACCTGCCTGTTACACACTTGCAGACAGATAGTAGCGACTCACACACAGTTGCAGATGCACAGACCCTTGGTTCATGTGGTCCGACAGACCTTTAAGACAAAAAAAGAAAGTCAATACATGCATAGAAACTGAATGATCACCTACCTGTAACACACTTGCAAACAGATAGTAGCGAGCCAAACACAGTTGCAGATGCGCAGACCCTTGGTTCATGTGGTTCGAAAGACGTGTAAGACAAAAAAAGAAAGTCAATACATGTACAGAAACTGAATGATCACCTACCTGTTACACACTTGCAGACAGATAGTAGTGAGTCACACACAGTTGCAGATGCACAGACCCTTGGTTCATGTGGTCCGAAAGACCTTTTAGATAAAAAAAAAGAAAGTCAATACATGTATAGAAACTGAAAGATCACCTACCTGTTACACACTTGCAGACAGATAGTAGCGAGTCACACGCACATTGGTAAGAGAAAGACCCTTGGTTCATGCGGCCCGAAAAACCTGTAAGACAAAAAAAGAAAGTCAATACATGTATAGAAACTGAATTATCACCTAACTGTTACACATTTGCAGACAGATAGTAGCGAGTCACACACAGTTGCAGATGCACAGACCCTTGGTTCACGTGGTCCGAAAGATCTTTAAGACAAAAAAGAAAGTCAATACATGTATAGAAAATGAATGATCACCTACCTGTTACACACTTGCAGACAGATTGATAGCGAGCCACACACACAGTGGCAATGGAAAGACCCTTGGTTCATGTGGTCCGAAAAACCTGTAAGACAAAAAAAAGAAAGTCAATACATGTATAGAAACTGAATGATAACTTTCCTGTTACACACTTGCAGACAGATAGTATTGAGTCACACACAGTTGCAGATGTAAAGATCCTTGGTTCATGTGGTCCGAAAGAACTTTAAGATAAAAAAAAGAAAGTCAATACATGTATAGAAACTGAATGATCACCTACCTGTTACACACTTGCAGACAGATAGTAGCGAGTCACACACAGTTGCAGACGCACAGACCCTTGGTTCATGTTGTCCGAAAGACCTTTAAGACAAAAAAAGAAAGTCAATACATGTATAGAAACTGAATGATCACCTACCTGTTACACACTTGCAGACAGATAGTAGCGAGTCACACACACAGTGGCAACAGAAAGACCCTTGGTTCAGGCGGTCCAAAAAACCTGTAAGACAAAAAAAGAAAGTCAAAACATGTATAGAAACTGAATGATCACCTACCTGTTACACACTTGCAAACGGATAGTAACGAGACACACACAGTTGCAGATGCACAGACCCTTGGTTCATGCGGTCCGAAAGACCTTTAAGACAAAAAAAGAAAGTCAATAAATGCATGGAAACTGAATGATCACCTACCCGTTACACACTTACAAACAGATAGTAGCGAGTCACATACAGTTGCAATGTACAGACCTTTGTTGGATTTATGCACCATCAGGAAAGGGGGAGCCATTGGTCCCGAAAGCCTGTAAGACAACAAAAAGGCAATACATGTATAGAAACTGAATGATCACTTACCTGTTACACACTTGCAGACACAGAGTAGCGAGTCTCAAACAGTTGCAGATGCACAGACCCTTGGTTCATGTGGTCCGAAAGACCTTTAAGACAAAAAAACAAAGTCAGTACATGTATAGAAACTGAATTATCACCTACCTGTTACACATTTGCAGACAGATAGTAGCGAGTCACACACAGTTGCAGATGCACAGACCCTTGGTTCATGCGGTCCGAAAAACCTGTAAGACAAAAAAAGAAAGTCAATACATGTATAGAAACTGAATGATCACCTACCCGTTACACACTTGCAAACAGATAGTAGCGAGTCACACACAGTTGCAGATAGACAGACCCTTGGTTCATGCGGTCCGAAAGATCTTTAAGACAAAAAAAGAAAGTCAATACATGTATAGAAACTGAATGATCACCTACCTGTTACACACTTGCAAACGGATAGTAGCGAGTCACACACAGCTGCAGATGAACAGACCCTTGGTTCATGTGGTCCGAAAGATCTTTAAGACAAAAAAAGAAAGTCAATACATGTATAGAAACTGAATAATCACCTACCCGTTACACACTTGCAAACAGATAGTAGCGAGTCACACAGTTGCAGATGCACAGACCCTTGGTTCATGCGGTCCGAAAAACCTGCAAGACAAAAAAAGAAAGTCAATACATGTATAGAAACTGAATGATCACCTACCTGTTACACACTTGCAGACAGATAGATAGCGAGCCACACACACAGTTGCAATGGACAGACCTTTGTTGGCTGTATACACTATCAGGAAGGGGGGAGCTATTGGTCCTGAAAGCCTGTAAGACAACGAAAAGGCAATACATGTATAGAAACTGAATGATCACTTACCTGTTACACACTTGCAGACACAGAGTAGCGAGTCTCAAACAGTTGCAGATGCACAGACCCTTGGTTCATGTGGTCCGAAAGACCTTTAAAACAAAAAAACAAAGTCAGTACATGTATAGAAACTGAATTATCACCTACCTGTTACACATTTGCAGACAGATAGTAGCGAGTCACACACAGTTGCAGATGCACAGACCCTTGGTTCATGCGGTCCGAAAAACCTGTAAGACAAAAAAAGAAAGTCAATACATGTATAGAAACTGAATGATCACCAACCTGTTACACACTTGCAGACAGATTGATAGCGAGCCACACACACAGTGTAAATAGAAAGACACTTGTTGTCTGTATACACTATCAGGAAGGGGGGAGCCATTGGTCCTTAAAGCCTGTAAGACAACGAAAAGGCAATACATCTATAGAAACTGAATGATCACCTACCTGTTACACACTTGCAGACAGATAGATAGCGAGCCACACACACAGTTGCAATGGACAGATCTTTGTTGGCTGTATGCACTATCAGGAAGGGGGGAGCCTTTGGTCCCGAAAGCCTGTAAGACAACAAAAAGGCAATACATGTATACAAACTGAATGATCACCAACCTGTTACACACTTGCAGACAGATAGTAGCGAGTCACACACAGTTGCAGATGCACAGACCCTTGAAGGACAGATCCACCATCAGGAAGGGAGGGAGGGGATCATGCTGTCCGAAAAACCTGTAAGAATAAAAAAGAAAGTCAATACATGTATAGAAACTGAATGATCACCTACCTGTTACACATTTGCAGACAGATAGTAGCGAGTCACACACAGTTGCAGATGCACAGACCCTTGAAGGACAGATCCACCATTAGGAAGGGAGGGAGGGGATCATGCTGTCCAAAAAACCTGTAAGACAAAAAAAGAAAGTCAATACATGTATAGAAACTGAATGATCACCTACCTGTTACACAATTGCAGACAGATAGATAGCAAGCCACACACAAAGTTGCAATGGACAGACCCTTGTTGGCTGTATGCACCATCAGGAAGAGGGGAGACATCAGTCCTGAAAGTCTGTAAGATGTATATATGTATATGTGTACATATGTATATATGTATATGTATACATATGTTGGCTGTATACACTATCAGGAAGGGGGGAGCCATTGGTCCTGAAAGCCTGTAAGACAACGAAAAGTCAATACATGTATAGAAACTGAATGATCACCTACCTGTTACACACTTGCAAACAGATAGTAGCGAGTCACTGACAGTTGCAGATGCACAGACCCTTGGTTCATGTGGTCCGAAAGACCTTTAAGACAAAAAAATAAAGTCAATACATGTATAGAAACTGAATGATCACCTACCTGTTACACACTTGCAGACAGATAGTACCGAGTCACACACAGTTGCAGATGCACAGACCCTTGGTTCATGTGGTCCGAAAGACCTTTAAAACAAAAAAAGAAAGTCAATACATGTATAGAAACTGAATGATCATCTACCTGTTACACACTTGCAGACAGATTGATAGCGAGCCACACACACAGTGGAAATAGAAAGACTCTTGTTGGCTGTATACACTATCAGGAAGTGGGGAGCCATTGGTCCCAAAAGCCTGTAATACAACAAAAAGTCAATACATGTATAGAAACTGAATGATCACCTACCTGTTACACAATTGCAGACAGATAGATAGCGAGCCACACACACAGTTGCAATGGACAGATCTTTGTTGGCTGTATGCACCATCAGGAAGGGGGGAGCCATTGGTCCCGAAAGCCTGTAAGACAACAAAAAGTCAATACATGTATAGAAACTGAATGATCACCTACCTGTTACACACTTGCAGACAGATAGATAGCGAGCCACACACACAGTTGCAATGGACAGATCTTTGTTGGCTGAATGCACTATCAGGAAGGGGGGAGCCTTTGGTCCCGAAAGTCCTTTAAGACAAAAAAATAAAGTCAATACATGTATAGAAACTGAATGATCACCTACCTGTTACATACTGGCAGACAGATAGTAGCGAGTCACACACAGTTGCAGATGCACAGACCCTTGAAGGACAGATCCACCATCAGGAAGGGAGGGAGGGGATCATGCTGTCCACAAAACCTGTAAGACAAAAAAAGAAAGTCAATACATGTATAGAAACTGAATGATCACCTACCTGTTACACAATTGCAGACAGATAGATAGCAAGCCACACACAAAGTTGCAATGGACAGACCCTTGTTGGCTGTATGCACCATCAGGAAGGGGGGAGACATCAGTCCTGAAAGTCTGTAAGATGTATATATGTATATGTATACATATGTATATATGTATATGTATACATATGTTGGCTGTATACACTATCAGGAAGGGGGGAGCCATTGGTCCTGAAAGCCTGTAAGACAACGAAAAGTCAATACATGTATAGAAACTGAATGATCACCTACCTGTTACACACTTGCAAACAGATAGTAGCAAGTCACTGACAGTTGCAGATGCACAGACCCTTGGTTCATGTGGTCCGAAAGACCTTTAAGACAAAAAAATGAAGTCAATACATGTATAGAAACTGAATGATCACCTACCTGTTACACACTTGCAGACAGATAGATAGCGAGCCACACACACAGTTGCAATGGACATATCTTTGTTGGCTGTATGCACTATCAGGAAGGGGGGAGCCTTTGGTCCCGAAAGCCTGTAAGACAACAAAAAGGCAATACATGTATACAAACTGAATGATCACCAACCTGTTACACACTTGCAGACAGATAGTAGCGAGTCACACACAGTTGCAGATGCACAGACCCTTGAAGGACAGATCCACCATCAGGAAGGGAGGGAGGGGATCATGCTGTACGAAAAACCTGTAAGACAAAAAAAGAAAGTCAATACATGTATAGAAACTGAATGATCACCTACCTGTTACACAGTTGCAGACAGATAGATAGCAAGCCACACACAAAGTTGCAATGTACAGACCCTTGTTGGCTGTATGCACCATCAGGAAGGGGGGAGCCATTGGTCCTGAAAGCCTGTAAGATGTATATATGTATATGTATACATATGTATATATGTATATGTATACATATGTTGGCTGTATACACTGTCAGGAAGGGGGGAGCCATTGGTCCTGAAAGCCTGTAAGACAACGAAAAGTCAATACATGTATAGAAACTGAATGATCACCTACCTGTTACACACTTGCAAACAGATAGTAGCGAGTCACTGACAGTTGCAGATGCACAGACCCTTGGTTCATGTGGTCCGAAAGACCTTTAAGACAAAAAAATAAAGTCAATACATGTATAGAAACTGAATGATCACCTACCTGTTACACACTTGCAGACAGATAGTAGCGAGTCACACACAGTTGCAGATGCACAGACCCTTGGTTCATGTGGTCCGAAAGACCTTTAAGACAAAAAAAGAAAGTCAATACATGTATAGAAACTTAATGATCACCTACCTGTTACACACTTGCAGACAGATAGTAGCGAGTCACACACAGTTGCAGATGCACAGACCCTTGGTTCATGTGGTCCAAAAGATCTTTAAGACAAAAAAAGAAAGTCAATCCATGTATAGAAACTGAATGATCACCTACCTGTTACACACTTGCAAACAGATAGTAACAAGACACACACAGTTGCAGATGCACAGACCCTTGGTTCATGCGGTCCGAAAAACCTGTAAGACAAAAAAAGAAAGTCAATACATGTATAGAAACTGCATGATCATCTACCTGTTACACACTTGCAGACAGATAGTAGCGAGTCACACACAGTTGCAGATGCACAAACCCTTGAAGGACAGATCCACCATCAGGAAATGAGGGAGGGGATCATGCTGTCCAAAAAACCTGTAAGACAAAAAAAGAAAGTCAATACATGTATAGAAACTAGATAGCACAAAGCACAAAATAGCCACACACAAAGTTGCAATGAACAGACCCTTGTTGGCTGTATGCACCATCAGGAAGTGGGGAGACATCAGTCCTGAAAGTCTGTAAGATGTATATATGTATATGTATACATATGTTGGCTGTATACACTATCAGTAAGGGGGGAGCCTTTGGTCCTGAAAGCCTGTAAGAAAACGAAAAGGCAATACATGTATAGAAACTGAATGATCACCTACCTGTTACACACTTGCAGACAGAGAGTAAAAAGTCTCAAACAGTTGAAGATGCACAGACCCTTGGTTCATGTTGTCCGAAAGACCTTTAAGACAAAAAAAGAAAGTCAATACATGTATAGAAACTGAATGATCACCTACCTGTTACACACTTGCAGACAGATAGTAGCGAGTCACACACAGTTGCAGATGCACAGACCCTTGGTTCATGCGGTCCGAAAGACCTTTAAGACAAAAAAAGAAAGTCAATACATGTATAGAAACTGAATGATCACCTACCTGTTACACACTTGCAGACAAAGAGTAGCGAGTCACACACAGTTGCAGATGCACAGAGCCTTGGTTCATGTGGTCCGAAAAACCAGTAAGACAAAAAAAGAAAGTCAATACATGTAAAGAAACTGAATGATCACCTACCTGTTACACACTTGCAGACAGATTAATAGCGAGCCAAACACACAGTGGCAATGGAAAGACCCTTGGTTCATGCGGTCCGAAAAACCTGTAAGAAAAAAAAAAAGAAAATCAATACATGTATAGAAACTGAATGATCACTTACCTGTTACACATTTGCAGACAGATAGTAGCGAGTCACACACAGTTGCAGATGCACAGACACTTGGTTCATGCGGTCCGAAAAACCTGTAAGACAAAAAAAGAAAGTCAATACATGTATAAAAACTGAATGATCACCAACCTGTTACATACTTGCAGACAGAGAGTAGCGAGTCACACACAGTTGCAGATGCACAGACCCTTGGTTCATGTGGTCCGAAAGACCTTTAAGACAAAAAAAGAAAGTCCATACATGTATAGAAACTGAATGATCACCTGCATATTACACACTTGCAGACAGATAGTAGCGAGTCACACACAGTTGCAGATGCACAGACCCTTGGTTCATGTGGTTCGAAAGACCTGTAAGACAAAAAAAGAAAGTCAAAACATGAATAGAAACTGAATGATCACCTACCTGTTACACACTTGCACAGATAGTAGCGAATCAAACACAGTTGCAGATGCAGAGACCCTTGGTTCATGTGGTCCGAAAGACCTTTAAGACAAAAAAAGAAAGTCATGTATAGAAACTGATTGATCACCTACCCGTTACACACTTGCAAACAGATAGTAGCGAGTCACATACAGTTGCAATGGACAGTCCTTTGTTGGATTTATGCACCATCAGGAAGGGGGGAGCCATTGGTCCCGAAAGCCTGTAAGACAACAAAAAGGCAATACATGTATACAAACTTAATGATCACCTACCTGTTACACACTTGCAAACAGATAGTAGTGAGTCAAACACAATTGCAGATGCACAGACCCTTGGTTCATGTGGTTCGAAAGACCTTTAAGACAAAAAAGAAAGTCAATACATGTATAGAAAATGAATGATCACCTACCTGTTACACACTTGCAGACAGATTGATAGCGAGCCACACACACAGTGGCAATGGAAAGACCCTTGGTTCATGTGGTCCGAAAAACCTGTAAGACAAAAAAAGAAAGTCAATACATGTATAGAAACTGAATGATCACCTGCCTGTTACACACCTGCAGACAGATAGTAGCGAGTCACACACAGTTGCAGATGCACAGACCCTTGGTTCATGTGGTCCGACAGACCTTTAAGACAAAAAAAGAAAGTCAATACATGCATAGAAACTGAATGATCACCTACCTGTTACACACTTGCCAACAGGTAGTAGCGAGCCAAACACAGTTGCAGATGCGCAGACCCTTGGTTCATGTTGTTCGAAAGACCTGTAAGACAAAAAAAGAAAGTCAATACATGTATAGAAACTGAATGATCACCTGCCTGTTACACACTTGCAGACAGATAGTAGCGACTCACACACAGTTGCAGATGCACAGACCCTTGGTTCATGTGGTCCGACAGACCTTTAAGACAAAAAAAGAAAGTCAATACATGCATAGAAACTGAATGATCACCTACCTGTAACACACTTGCAAACAGATAGTAGCGAGCCAAACACAGTTGCAGATGCGCAGACCCTTGGTTCATGTGGTTCGAAAGACGTGTAAGACAAAAAAAGAAAGTCAATACATGTACAGAAACTGAATGATCACCTACCTGTTACACACTTGCAGACAGATAGTAGTGAGTCACACACAGTTGCAGATGCACAGACCCTTGGTTCATGTGGTCCGAAAGACCTTTTAGATAAAAAAAAAGAAAGTCAATACATGTATAGAAACTGAAAGATCACCTACCTGTTACACACTTGCAGACAGATAGTAGCGAGTCACACGCACATTGGTAAGAGAAAGACCCTTGGTTCATGCGGCCCGAAAAACCTGTAAGACAAAAAAAGAAAGTCAATACATGTATAGAAACTGAATTATCACCTAACTGTTACACATTTGCAGACAGATAGTAGCGAGTCACACACAGTTGCAGATGCACAGACCCTTGGTTCACGTGGTCCGAAAGATCTTTAAGACAAAAAAGAAAGTCAATACATGTATAGAAAATGAATGATCACCTACCTGTTACACACTTGCAGACAGATTGATAGCGAGCCACACACACAGTGGCAATGGAAAGACCCTTGGTTCATGTGGTCCGAAAAACCTGTAAGACAAAAAAAAGAAAGTCAATACATGTATAGAAACTGAATGATAACTTTCCTGTTACACACTTGCAGACAGATAGTATTGAGTCACACACAGTTGCAGATGTAAAGATCCTTGGTTCATGTGGTCCGAAAGAACTTTAAGATAAAAAAAAGAAAGTCAATACATGTATAGAAACTGAATGATCACCTACCTGTTACACACTTGCAGACAGATAGTAGCGAGTCACACACAGTTGCAGACGCACAGACCCTTGGTTCATGTTGTCCGAAAGACCTTTAAGACAAAAAAAGAAAGTCAATACATGTATAGAAACTGAATGATCACCTACCTGTTACACACTTGCAGACAGATAGTAGCGAGTCACACACACAGTGGCAACAGAAAGACCCTTGGTTCAGGCGGTCCAAAAAACCTGTAAGACAAAAAAAGAAAGTCAAAACATGTATAGAAACTGAATGATCACCTACCTGTTACACACTTGCAAACGGATAGTAACGAGACACACACAGTTGCAGATGCACAGACCCTTGGTTCATGCGGTCCGAAAGACCTTTAAGACAAAAAAAGAAAGTCAATAAATGCATGGAAACTGAATGATCACCTACCCGTTACACACTTACAAACAGATAGTAGCGAGTCACATACAGTTGCAATGTACAGACCTTTGTTGGATTTATGCACCATCAGGAAAGGGGGAGCCATTGGTCCCGAAAGCCTGTAAGACAACAAAAAGGCAATACATGTATACTAACTGAATGATCACCTACCTGTTACACACTTGCAAACAGATAGTAGCGAGTCAAACACAGTTGCAGATGCACAGACCCTTGGTTCATGTGGTTCGAAAGACCTTTAAGACAAAAAAGAAAGTCAATACATGTATAGAAAATTAATGATCACCTACCTGTTACACACTTGCAGACAGATTGATAGCGAGCCACAAACACAGTGGCAATGGAAAGACCCTTGGTTATTGCGGTCCGAAAAACCTGTAAGACAAAAAAATAAAGTCAATACATGTGTAGAAACTGAATGATCACCTACCTGTTACACACTTGCAGACAGAGAGTAGCGAGTCACACACAGTTGCAGATGCACAGAGCCTTGGTTCATGTGGTCCGAAAAACCTTTAAGACAAAAAAAGAAAGTCAATACATGTAAAGAAACTGAATGATCACCTACCTGTTACACACTTGCAGACAGATTAATAGCGAGCCACACACACAGTGGCAATAGAAAGACCCTTGGTTTATGCGGTCCGATAAACCTTTAAGACAAAAAAAGAAAGTCAATACATGTATAGAAATTGAATGATCACCTACCTGTTACACACTTGCAGACAGACAGTAGCGAGTCACACACAGTTGCAGATGCACAGACACTTGGTTCATGTGGTCCGAAAACCTGTAAGACAAAAAAAGAAAGTCAATACATGTATAAAAACTGAATGATCACCAACCTGTTACATACTTGCAGACAGAGAGTAGCGAGTCACACACAGTTGCAGATGCACAGACCCTTGGTTCATGTGGTCCGAAAGACCTTTAAGACAAAAAAAGAAAGTCAATACATGTATAGAAACTGAATGATCACCTGCCTGTTACAAACTTGCAGACAGATAGTAGTGAGTCACACACAGTTGCAGATGCACAGAGCCTTGGTTCATGCGGTCCGAAAAACCTGTAAGACAAAAAAATAAAGTCAATACATGTATAGAAACTGAATGATCACCTACCTGTTACACACTTGCAGACAGAGAGTAGCGAGTCACACACAGTTGCAGATGCACAGAGCCTTGGTTCATGTGGTCCGAAAAACCTGTAAGACAAAAAAAGAAAGTCAATACATGTAAAGAAACAGAATGATCACCTACCTGTTACACACTTGCAGACAGATTAATAGCGAGCCACACACACAGTGGCAATAGAAAGACCCTTGGTTTATGCGGTCCGAAAAACCTTTAAGACAAAAAAAGAAAGTCAATACATGTATAGAAATTGAATGATCACCTACCTGTTACACACTTGCAGACAGATAGTAGCGAGTCACACGCACAGTGGCAATAGAAAGACCCTTGCTTCATGCGGTCCGAAAAACCTGTAAGACAAAAAAAGAAAGTCAATACATGTATAAAAACTGAATGATCACCAACCTGTTACATACTTGCAGACAGAGAGTAGCCAGTCACACACAGTTGCAGATGCACAGACCCTCGGTTCATGTGGTCCAAAAGACCTTTAAGACAAAAAAAGAAAGTCAATACATGTATAGAAACTGAATGATCACCTGCCTGTTACACACTTGCAGACAGATAGTAGCGAGTCACACACAGTTGAAGATGCACAGACCCTTGGTTCATGTGGTCCGAAAGACCTGTAAGACAAAAAAAGAAAGTCAATACATGTATAGAAACTGAATGATCACTTGCCTGTTACACACTTGCAGACAGATAGTAGCGAGTCACACACAGTTGCAGATGCACAGACCCTGGGTTCATGCGGTCCGACAAACCTGTAAGACAAAAAAAGAAAGTCAATACATGTATAGAAACTGAATGATCACCTACCTGTTAAACAATTGCAGACAGATAGATAGCAAGCCACACACAAAGTTGCAATGGACAGACCCTTGTTGGCTGTATGCACCATCAGGAAGGGGGGGAGACATCAGTCCTGAAAGTCTGTAAGATGTATATATGTATATGTATACATATGTTGGCTGTATACACTATCAGGAAGGGGGGAGCCATTGTTCCTGAAAGCCTGTAAGACAACGAAAAGGCAATACATGTATAGAAACTGAATGATCACCTACCTGTTACACACTTGCAGAAAGAGAGTAACGAGTCTCAAACATTTGAAGATGCACAGACCCTTGGTTCATGTTGTCCGAAAGACCTTTAAGACAAAAAAAGAAAGTCAATACATGTATAGAAACTGAATGATCACCTACCTGTTACACACTTGCAGACAGATAGTAGCGAGTCACACACAGTTGCAGATGCACAGACCCTTGGTTCATGCGGTCCGACAAACCTGTAAGACAAAAAAAGAAAGTCAATACATGTATAGAAACTGAATGATCACCTACCTGTTACACACTTGCAGACAGATAGTAGCGAGTCACACACAGTTGCAGACGCACAGACCCTTGGTTCATGTGGTTCGAAAGACCTTTAAGACAAAAAAAGAAAGTTAATACATGTATAGAAACTGAATGATCACCAACCTGTTACATACTTGCAGACAGAGAGTAGCCAGTCACACACAGTTGCAGATGCACAGACCCTCGGTTCATGTGGTCCGAAAGACCTTTAAGACAAAAAAAGAAAGTCAATACATGTATAGAAACTGGATGATCACCTGCCTGTTACACACTTGCAGACAGATAGTAGCGAGTCACACACAGTTGAAGATGCACAGACCCTTGGGTCATGTGGTCCGAAAGACCTGTAAGACATAAAAAGAAAGTCAATACATGTATAGAAACTGAATGATCACCTGCCTGTTACACACTTGCAGACAGATAGTAGCGAGTCACACACAGTTGCAGATGCACAGACCCTGGGTTCATGCGGTCCGACAAACCTGTAAGACAAAAAAAGAAAGTCAATACATGTATAGAAACTGAATGATCACCTACCTGTTAAACAATTGCAGACAGATAGATAGCAAGCCACACACAAAGTTGCAATGGACAGACCCTTGTTGGCTGTATGCACCATCAGGAAGGGGGGGAGACATCAGTCCTGAAAGTCTGTAAGATGTATATATGTATATGTATACATATGTTGGCTGTATACACTATCAGGAAGGGGGGAGCCATTGTTCCTGAAAGCCTGTAAGACAACGAAAAGGCAATACATGTATAGAAACTGAATGATCACCTACCTGTTACACACTTGCAGAAAGAGAGTAACGAGTCTCAAACATTTGAAGATGCACAGACCCTTGGTTCATGTTGTCCGAAAGACCTTTAAGACAAAAAAAGAAAGTCAATACATGTATAGAAACTGAATGATCACCTACCTGTTACACACTTGCAGACAGATAGTAGCGAGTCACACACAGTTGCAGACGCACAGACCCTTGGTTCATGTGGTTCGAAAGACCTTTAAGACAAAAAAAGAAAGTTAATACATGTATAGAAACTGAACGATCACCTACCTGTTACACACTTGCAAACAGATAGTAGCGAGTCAATCACAGTTGCAGATGAACAGACCCTTGGTTCATGCGGTCCGAAAGACCTTTAAGACAAAAAAAGAAAGTCAATACATGTATAGAAACTGAATGATCACCTACCTGTTACACACTTGCAGACAAAGAGTAGCGAGTCACAAACAGTTGCAGATGCACAGAGCCTTGGTTCATGTGGTCTGAAAAACCTGTAAGACAAAAAAAGAAAGTCAATACATGTAAAGAAACTGAATGATCACCTACCTGTTACACACTTGCAGACAGATTAATAGCGAGCCACACACACAGTTGCAATGGACAGACCTTTGTTGGCTGTATGCACCATCAGGAAGGGGGGAGCCATTGGTCCCGAAAGCCTGTAAGACAACAAAGTCAATACATGTATAGAAACTTAATGATCACCTACCTGTTACACACTTGCAGACAGATAGATAGCGAGCCACACACACAGTTGCAATGGACAGAACTTTGTTGGCTGTATGCACCATCAGGAAGGGGGGAGCCATTGGGCCCGAAAGCCTGTAAGACAACAAAAAGGCAATACATGTATAGAAACTTAATGATCACCTACCTGTTACACACTTGCAGACGGATAGTAGCGAGTCACACACAGTTGCAGATGCACAGACCCTTGAAGGACAGATCCACCATCAGGAAGGGAGGGAGGGGATCATGCTGTCCAAAAAATCTGTAAGACAAAAAAAGAAAGTCAATACATGTATACAAACTGAATGATCACCTACCTGTTACACACTTGCAGACGGATAGTAGCGAGTCACACACAGTTGCAGATGCACAGACCCTTGAAGGACAGATCCACCATCAGGAAGGGAGGGAGGGGATCATGCTGTCCAAAAAACCTGTAAGACAAACAAAGAAAGTCAATACATGTATAGAAACTGAATGATCACCTACCTGTTAAACAATTGCAGACAGATAGATAGCAAGCCACACACAAAGTTGCAATGGACAGACCCTTGTTGGCTGTATGCACCATCAGGAAGGGGGGAGACATCAGTCCTGAAAGTCTGTAAGATGTATATATGTATATGTATACATATGTTGGCTGTATACACTATCAGGAAGGGGGAGCCATTGTTCCTGAAAGCCTGTAAGACAACGAAAAGGCAATACATGTATAGAAACTGAATGATCACCTACCTGTTACACACTTGCAGACAGATAGTAGCGAGTCACACACAGTTGCAGACGCACAGACCCTTGGTTCATGTTGTCCGAAAGACCTTTAAGACAAAAAAAGAAAGTCAATACATGTATAGAAACTGAATGATCACCTACCTGTTACACACTTGCAGACAGATAGTAGCGAGTCACACACACAGTGGCAACAGAAAGACCCTTGGTTCAGGCGGTCCAAAAAACCTGTAAGACAAAAAAAGAAAGTCAATACATGTATAGAAACTGAATGATCACTTACCTGTTACACACTTGCAAACAGATAGTAGTGAGCCAAACACAGTTGCAGATGCGCAGACCCTTGGTTCATGTGGTCCGAAAGACCTTTAAGAGAAAAAAAGAAAGTCAATACATGTATAGAAACTGAATGATCACCTACCTGTTACACACTTGCAAACAGATAGTAGCGAGTCAATCACAGTTGCAGATGAACAGACCCTTGGTTCATGTGGTCCGAAAGACCTTTAAGACAAAAAAAAGAAAGTCAATACATGTATAGAAACTGAATAATCACCTACCTGTTACACACTTACAGACAGATAGTAGCGAGTCACACACAGTTGCAGATGCACAGACCCTGGGTTCATGCGGTCCGACAAACCTGTGAGACAAAAAAAGAAAGTCAATACATGTATAGAAACTGAATGATCACCTACCTGTTAAACAATTGCAGACAGATAGATAGCAAGCCACACACAAAGTTGCAATGGACAGACCCTTGTTGGCTGTATGCACCGTCAGGAAGGGGGGAGACATCAGTCCTGAAAGTCTGTAAGATGTATATATGTATATGTATACATATGTTGGCTGTATACACTATCAGGAAGGGGGGAGCCATTGGTCCTGAAAGCCTGTAAGACAACGAAAAGTCAATACATGTATAGAAACTGAATGATCACCTACCTGTTACACACTTGCAGACAGATAGTAGCGAGTCACTAACAGGTGCAGATGCACAGACCCTTGGTTCATGTGGTCCGAAAGACCTTTAAGACAAAAAAAGAAAGTCAATACATGTGTAGAAACTGAATGATCACCTACCTGTTACACACTTGCAGACATATAGTACCGAGTCACACACAGTTGCAGATGCACAGACCCTTGGTTCATGTGGTCCGAAAGATCTTTAAGACAAAAAAAGAAAGTCAACACATGTATAGAAACTGATTGATAACCTATCTGTTACACACTTGCAGACAGATAGTAGCGAGTCACACACAGTTGCAGATGTACAGACCCTTGGTTCATGTGGTCCGAAAGACCTTTAAGACAAAAAAAGAAAGTCAATACATGTATAGAAACTGAATGATCACCTACCTGTTACACACTTGCAAACAGATAGTAACGAGACACACACAGTTGCAGATGCACAGACCCTTGGTTCATGCGGTCCGACAAACCTGTAAGACAAAAAAAGAAAATCAATACATGTATAGAAACTGAATGATCACCTACCTGTTACACACTTACAAACAGATAGTAGCGAGTCACATACAGTTGCAATGTACAGACCTTTGTTGGATTTATGCACCATCAGGAAAGGGGGAGCCATTGGTCCCGAAAGCCTGTAAGACAACAAAAAGGCAATACATGTATACAAACTGAATGATCACCTACCTGTTACACACTTGCAAACAGATAGTAGCGAGTCAAACACAGTTGCAGATGCACAGACCCTTGGTTCATGTGGTTCGAAAGACCTTTAAGACAAAAAAGAAAGTCAATACATGTATAGAAAATTAATGATCACCTACCTGTTACACACTTGCAGACAGATTGATAGCGAGCCACAAACACAGTGGCAATGGAAAGACCCTTGGTTCATGCGGTCCGAAAAACCTGTAAGACAAAAAAATAAAGTCAATACATGTGTAGAAACTGAATGATCACCTACCTGTTACACACTTGCAGACAGAGAGTAGCGAGTCACACACAGTTGCAGATGCACAGAGCCTTGGTTCATGCGGTCCGAAAACCTGTAAGACAAAAAAAGAAAGTCAATACATGTATAAAAACTGAATGATCACCAACCTGTTACATACTTGCAGACAGAGAGTAGCGAGTCACACACAGTTGCAGATGCACAGACCCTTGGTTCATGTGGTCCGAAAGACCTAAGACAAAAAAAGAAAGTCAATACATGTATAGAAACTGAATGATCACCTGCCTGTTACACACTTGCAGACAGATAGTAGCGAGTCACACACAGTTGCAGATGCACAGAGCCTTGGTTCATGCGGTCCGAAAAACCTGTAAGACAAAAAAAGAAAGTCAATACATGTAAAGAAACTGAATGATCACCTACCTGTTACACACTTGCAGACAGATTAATAGCGAGCCACATACACAGTGGCAATAGAAAGACCCTTGGTTTATGCGGTCCGAAAAACCTTTAAGACAAAAAAAGAAAGTCAATACATGTATAGAAATTGAATGATCACCTACCTGTTACACACTTGCAGACAGATAGTAGCGAGTCACACACAGTTGCAGATGCACAGACCCTTGGTTCATGTGGTCCGACAGACCTTTAAGACAAACAAAGAAAGTCAATACATGTATAGAAACTGAATGATCACCAACCTGTTACACACTTGCAGACAGATAGTAGCGAGTCACACACAGTTGCAGATGCACAGACCCTTGGATCATGCGGTCCGACAGACCTTTAAGACAAAAAAAGAAAGTCAATAAATGCATGGAAACTGAATGATCACCTACCCGTTACACACTTGCAAACAGATAGTAGCGAGTCACATACAGTTGCAATGTACAGACCTTTGTTGGATTTATGCACCATCAGGAAAGGGGGAGCCATTGGTCCCGAAAGCCTGTAAGACAACAAAAAGGCAATACATGTATACAAACTGAATGATCACCTACCTGTTACACACTTGCAAACAGATAGTAGCGAGTCAAACACAGTTGCAGATGCACAGACCCTTGGTTCATGTGGTTCGAAAGACCTTTAAGACAAAAAAAAGAAAGTCAATACATGTATAGAAACTGAATGATCACCTACCTGTTACACACTTGCAGACAGATAGTAGCGAGTCACACACAGTTGCAGACGCACAGACCCTTGGTTCATGTGGTCTGAAAGACCTTTAAGACAAAAAAAGAAAGTCAATACATGTATAGAAAATTAATGATCACCTACCTGTTACACACTTGCAGACAGATTGATAGCGAGCCACAAACACAGTGGCAATGGAAAGACCCTTGGTTCATGTGGTCCGAAAAACCTGTAAGACAAAAAAAGAAAGTCAATACATGTATAAAAACTGAATGATAACTTTCCTGTTACACACTTGCAGACAGATAGTAGTGAGTCACACACAGTTGCAGATGCACAGATCCTTGGTTCATGTGGTCCGAAAGACCTTTAAGATAAAAAAAAGAAAGTCAATACATGTATAGAAACTGAATGATCACCTACCTGTTACACACTTGCAGACAGATAGTAGCGAGTCACACACAGTTGCAGACGCACAGACCCTTGGTTCATGTGATCTGAAAGACCTTTAAGACAAAAAAAGAAAGTCAATACATGTATAGAAACTGAATGATCACCTACCTATTACACACTTGCAGACAGATAGTAGCGAGTCACACACACAGTGGCAACAGAAAGACCCTTGGTTCATGCGGTCCGAAAAACCTGTAAGACAAAAAAAGAAAGTCAATACATGTATAGAAACTGAATGATCACCTACCTATTACACACTTGCAGACAGTTAGTAGCAATAGAAAGACCCTTGATTCATGCGGTCCGAAAAACCTGTAAGACAAAAAAAGAAAGTCAATACATGTATAGAAACTGAATGATCACCTACCTGTTACACACTTGCAGACAGATAGTAGCGAGTCACACACAGTTGCAGATGCACAGACCCTTGGTTCATGCGGTCCGAAAAACCTGTAACACAAAAAAAGAAAGTCAAAACATGAATAGAAACTGAATGATCACCTACCTGTTACACACTTGCAGACAGATAGTAGCGAGTCACACACAGTTGCAGATGCACAGACCCTTGGTTCATGTGGTCCGAAAGACCTTTTAGACAAAAAAATAAAGTCAATACATGTATAGAAACTGAATGATCACCTAGCTATTACACACTTGCAGACAGATAGTAGCGAGTCACACACAGTTGCAGATGCAATGACCCTTGGTTCATGCGGTCCGAAAAACCTGTAAGACAAAAAAAAAGAAAGTCAACACATGTATAGAAACTGAATGATCACCTACCTGTTACACACTTGCAGACAGATAGTAGCAAGTCACACACAGTTGCAGATGCACAGACCCTTGGTTCATGTGGTCCAAAAGATCTTTAAGACAAAAAAGAAAGTCAATACATGTATAGAAACTGAATGATCACCTACCTGTTACACACTTGCAAACAGATAGTAACGAGACACACACAGTTGCAGATGCACAGACCCTTGGTTCATGCGGTCCGAAAAACCTGTAAGACAAAAAAAGAAAGACAATACATGTATAGAAACTGAATGATCATCTACCTGTTACACACTTGCAGACAGATAGTAGCGAGTCACACACAGTTTCAGATGCACAGACCCTGGGTTCATGCGGTCCGAAAAACCTGTAAGACAAAAAAAGAAAGTCAATACATGTATAGAAACTGAATGATCACCTACCCGTTACACACTTACAGACAGATAGTAGCGAGTCACGCACAGTTGCAGATGCACAGACCCTTGAAGGACAGATCCACCATCAGGAAGGGAGGGAGGGAGGGGATCATGCTGTCCGAAAAACCTGTAAGACAAAAAAAGAAAGTCAATACATGTATAGAAACTGAATGATCAACTACCTGTTACACAGTTGCAAACAGATAGATAGCAAGCCACACACAAAGTTGCAATGGACAGACCCTTGTTGGCTGTATGCACCATCAGGAAGGGGGGGGCCATTGGTCCTGAAAGCCTGTAAGACAACGAAAAGGCAATACATATATAGAAACTGAATGATCACCTACCTGTTACACACTTGCAGACAGATAGTAGCGAGTCACACACAGTTGCAGATGCACAGACCCTGGGTTCATGCGGTCCGACAAACCTGTAAGACAAAAAAAGAAAGTCAATACATGTATAGAAACTGAATGATCACCTACCTGTTACACACTTGCAGACAGATAGTAGCGAGTCACACACAGTTGCAGATGCACAGACCCTTGGTTCATGCGGTCCGAAAAACCTTTCAGACAAAAAAAGAAAGTCAATGCATGTATAGAAACTGAATGATCACCTACCTGTTACACACTTGCAGACAGATTAATAGCGAGCCACACACACAGTGGCAATGGAAAGACCCTTGGTTCATGCGGTCCGAAAAAGCTGTAAGACAAAAAAAAAGAAAGTCAATACATGTATAGAAACTGAATGATCACTTACCTGTTACACACACTTGCAGACAGATAGTAGCGAGTCACACACAGTTGCAGATGCACAGACCCTTAATTCATGCGGTCCGAAAAACCTGTAAGACAAAAAAAAGAAAGTCAATACATGTATAGAAACTGAATGATCACTTACCCGTTACACACTTGCAAATAGATAGTAGCGAGTCACATACAGTTGCAATGGACAGACCTTTGTTGGATGTATGCACCATCAGGAAGGGGGGAGCCATTGGTCCCGAAAGCCTATAAGACAACAAAATGGCAATACATGTATACAAACTGAATGATCACCTACCTGTTACACACTTGCAAACAGATAGTAGCGAGTCAAACACAGTTGCAGATGCACAGACCCTTGGTTCATGTGGTTCGAAATACCTTTAAGACAAAAAAGAAAGTCAATACATGTATAGAAAATGAATGATCACCTACCTGTTACACACTTGCAGACAGATTGATAGCGAGCCACACACACAGTGGCAATGGAAAAACCCTTGGTTCATGTGGTCCGAAAAACGTGTAAGACAAAAAAAAGAAAGTCAATACATGTATAGAAACTGAATGATCACCTACCTGTTACACACTTGCAGACAGATAGTAGCAAGTCAAACACAGTTGCAGATGCACAGACCCTTGGTTCATGCGGTCCAAAAGACCTTTAAGACAAAAAAAGAAAGTCAATACATGTATAGAAACTGAATGATCACCTACCTGTTACACACTTGCAGACAGATAGTCGCGAGTCACACGCACAGTGGCAATAGAAAGACCCTTGGTTCATGCGGTCCGAAAAACTTGTAAGAAAAAAAAAAAGAAAGTCAATACATGTATAGAAACTGAATGATCACCTACCTGTTACACACTTGCAAACAGATAGTAGCGAGTCACACACAGTTGCAGATGCACAGACCCTTGGTTCATGCGGTTCGAAAAACCTGTAAGACAAAAAAAGAAAGTCAAAACATGTATAGAAACTGAATGACCACCTACCTGTTACACACTTGCAGACAGATTGAAAGCCAGCCACACACACAGTGGCAACAGAAAAACCCTTGGTTCATGCGGTCCGAAAAACCTGTAAGACAAAAAAAGAAAGTCAATACATGTATAGAAACTGAATGATCACTTACCTGTTACACACTTGCAGACAGATAGTAGCGAGTCACACACAGTTGCAAATGCACAGACAGTTGGTTCATGTGGTCCGAAAGACCTTTAAGACAAAAAAAGAAAGTCAATACATGTATAGAAACTAAATGATCACCTGCCTGTTACACACTTGCAGACAGATAGTAGCGAGTCACACACAGTTGCAGATGCACAGACCCTTGGTTCATGTGGTCCGACAGACCTTTAAGACAAAAAAAGAAAGTCAATACATGTATAGAAACTGAATGATCACCTACCTTTTACACACTTGCATACAGATAGTAGCGAGCCAAACACAGTTGCAGATGCGCAGACCCTTGGTTCATGTGGTTCGAAAGACCTGTAAGACAAAAAAAGAAAGTCAATACATGTACAGAAACTGAAAGATCACTTACCTGTTACACACTTGCAGACAGATAGTAGTGAGTCACACACAGTGGCAGATATACAGACCCTTGGTTCATGCAGTCCGAAAAACCTGTAAGACAAAAAAAAGAAAGTCAATACATGTATAGAAACTGAATGATCACTTACCTGTTACACACACTTGCAGACAGATAGTAGCGAGTCACACACAGTTGCAGATGCACAGACCCTTAATTCATGCGGTCCGAAAAACCTGTAAGACAAAAAAAGAAAGTCAATACATGTATAGAAACTGAATGATCACCTACCTGTTACACACTTGCAGACAGACAGTAGCGAATCAAACACAGTTGCAGATGCAGAGACCCTTGGTTTATGTGCTCCAAAAGACCTTTAAGACAAAAAAAGAAAGTCAATAAATGCATGGAAACTGAATAATCACTTACCCGTTACACACTTGCAAACAGATAGTAGCGAGTCACATACAGTTGCAATGGACAGACCTTTGTTGGATGTATGCACCATCAGGAAGGGGGGAGCCATTGGTCCCGAAAGCCTATAAGACAACAAAATGGCAATACATGTATACAAACTGAATGATCACCTACCTGTTACACACTTGCAAACAGATAGTAGCGAGTCAAACACAGTTGCAGATGCACAGACCCTTGGTTCATGTGGTTCGAAAGACCTTTAAGACAAAAAAGAAAGTCAATACATGTATAGAAACTGAATGATCACCTACCTGTTACACACTTGCAGACAGATAGTAGCAAGTCAAACACAGTTGCAGATGCAGACCCTTGGTTCATGCGGTTCAAAAGACCTTTAAGACAAAAAAGAAATTCAATACATGTATAGAAACTGAATGATCACTTTCCTATTACACACTTGCAGACAGATAGTAGTGAGTCACACACAGTTGCAGATGCACAGACCCTTGGTTCATGCGGTCTAAAAGACCTTTAAGACAAAAAAGAAATTCAATACATGTATAGAAACTGAATGATCACCTACCTGTTACACACTTGCAGACAGATTGATAGCGAGCCACACACACAGTGGCAATGGAAAGACCCTTGGTTCATGTGGTCCGAAAAACCTGTCAGACAAAAAAAGAAAGTCAATACATGTATAGAAACTGAATGATCACTTTCCTATTACACACATGCAGACAGATAGTAGTGAGTAACACACAGTTGCAGATGCACAGACCCTTGGTTCATGTGGTCCGAAAGACCTTTAAGATAAAAAAAAGAAAGTCAATACATGTATAGAAACTGAATGATCACCTACCTGTTACACACTTGCAGACAGATAGTAGCGAGTCACACGCACATTGGCAATAGAAAGACCCTTGGTTCATGCGGTCCGAAAAACCTGTAAGACAAAAAAAGAAAGTCAATACATGTATAGAAACTGAATGATCACCTACCTGTTACACACTTGCAGACAGATAGTTACGAGTCAAACACAGTTGCAGATGCACAGACCCTTGGTTTATGCGGTCCGAAAAACCTTTAAGACAAAAAAAGAAAGTCAATACATGTATAGAAACTGAATGATCACCTACCTGTTACACACTTGCAGACAGATAGTAGCGAGTCACACACAGTTGCAGATGCACAGACCCTTGGTTCATGCGGTCCGAAAAACCTGTAAGACAAAAAAAGAAAGTCAATACATGTATAGAAACTGAATGATCACCTACCTGTTACACACTTGCAGACAGATAGTAGCGAGTCAAACACAGTTGCAGATGCACAGACCCTTGGATCATGCGGTCCGACAGACCTGTAAGACAAAAAAAGAAAGTCAATACATGTATAGAAACTGAATGATCACCTACCTGTTACACACTTGCAGACAGATAGATAGCGAGCCACACACACAGTTGCAATGGACAGATCTTTGTTGGCTGTATGCACCATCAGGAAGGGGGGAGCCATTGGTCCCGAAAGCCTGTAAGACAACAAAAAGGCAATACATGTATAGAAAATGAATGATCACCTACCTGTTACACACTTGCAGACAGATAGTAGCAAGTCACACACAGTTGCAGATGCACAGACCGTTGGTTCATGTGGTCCGAAAAACCTGTAAGACAAAAAAAGAAAGTCAATACATGTATAGAAACTGAATGATCACCTACCTATTACACACTTGCAGACAGTTAGTAGCAATAGAAAGACCCTTGATTCATGCGGTCCGAAAAACCTGTAAGACAAAAAAAGAAAGTCAATACATGTATAGAAACTGAATGATCACCTACCTGTTACACACTTGCAAACAGACAGTAGCGAGTCACACACAGTTGCAGATGCACAGACCCTTGGTTCATGCGGTCCGAAAAACCTGTAAGACAAAAAAAAGAAAGTCAATATATGTATAGAAACTGAATGATCACCAACCTGTTACACACTTGCAGACAGATAGTAGCGAGTCACACACAGTTGCAGATGCACAGACCCTTGGTTAATGCAGTCCGAAAGACCTTTAGGATAAAAAAAGAAAGTCAATACATGTATAGAAACTGAATGATCACCTACCTGTTACACACTTGCAGACAGATTGAAAGCGAGCCACACACACAGTTGCAGATATACAGACCGTTGGTTCATGTGGTCCGAAAAACCTGTAAGACAAAAAAAGAAAGTCAATACATGTATAGAAACTGAATGATCACCAACCTGTTACACACTTGCAGACAGATAGCAGCAAGTCACACATAGTTGCAGATGCACAGACCCTTGAAGGACAGATCCACCATCAGGAAGGGAGGGAGGGGATCATGCTGTCCAAAAAACCTGTGAGACAAAAAAAGAAAGTCAATACATGTATAGAAACTGAATGATCACCTACCTGTTACACAGTTGCAGGCAGATAGATAGCACAAAGCACAAAATAGCCACACACAAAGTTGCAATGGACAGACCCTTGTTGGCTGTATGCACCATCAGGAAGGGGGGGAAACATCAGTCCTGAAAGTCTGTAAGATGTATATATGTATATGTATACATATGTATATATGTATATGTATACATATGTATATATGTATATGTATACATATGTTGGCTGTATACACTATCAGGAAGGGGGGAGCCATTGGTCCTGAAAGCCTGTAAGACAACGAAAAGACAATACATGTATAGAAACTGAATGATCACCTACCTGTTACACACTTGCAGACAGATAGTAGCGAGTCAATCACAGTTGCGGATGAATAGACCTTTGGTTCATGTGGTCCGAAAAACCTTTAAGACAAAAAAAGAAAGTCAATACATGTATAGAAACTGAATGATCACCTACCTGTTACACACTTGCAGACAGATAGTAGCGAGTCACACACAGTTGCAGATGCACAGACCCTTGGTTCATGCGGTCCGAAAAACTTGTAAGACAAAAAAAATACATGTATAGAAACTGAATGATCACTTACCTGTTACAGAGTTGCAGAATGATGGACAGAGAAGCACACACAGTTGCAGATGAAAAAATATTTGTTAGAAGGATACACCTTCAGGGAGAAGAAGAGGTTGATGGACTTCTTGAGAACCTGTAACACAAAAAAGAAAGTCAATACATGTATAGAAACTGAATGATCACCTACCTGTTACACACTTGCAGACAGATTGATAGCGAGCCACACACACAGTTGCAATGGACAGACCCTTGTTGGCTGTATGCATCATCCGGTAGGGGGGAGCCATTGGTCCTGAAAGCTTGTAAGACAACAAAAAGTCAATACATGTATAGAAACTGAATGATCACCTACCTGTTACACACTTGCAGACAGATAGATAGCGAGTCACACACAGTTGCAGATGCACAGACCGTTGGTTCATGTGGTCCGAAAAACCTGTAAGACAAAAAAAGAAAGTCAATACATGTATAGAAACTGAATGATCACCTACCTGTTACACACTTGCAGCCAGAGAGTAGCGAGTCACACACAGTTGCAGATGCACAGACCCTTGGTTCATGTGGTCCGACAGACCTTTAAGACAAAAAAAGGAAGTCAATACATGTATAGAAACTGAATGATCACCTACCTGTTACACACTTGCAGACAGAGAGTAGCGAGTCACACACAGTTGCAGATGCACAGACCCTTGGTTCATGTGGTCCGACAGACCTTTAAGACAAAAAAATAAAGTCAATACATGTATAGAAACTGAATGATCACCTACCTGTTACACACTTGCAGACAGATAGTAGCGAGTCACACACAGTTGCAATGGACAGACCCTTGTTGGCTGTTTCACCATCAGGAAGGGGGGAGCCATTGGTCCTGAAAGCCTGTAAGACAAAAAAGGCAATATATGTATAGAAACTGAATGATCACCTACCTTTTACACACTTGCAAACAGATAGTAGCGAGTCACACACAGTTGCAATGGACAGACCCTTGTTGGCTGTATGCACCATCAGGAAGGGGGGAGCCATTGGTCCTGAAAGCCTGTAAGATAAAAAAAGGCAATACATGTATAGAAACTGAACGATCACTTACCTGTTACAGAGTTGCAGAATGATGGACAGCGAACCACACACAGTTGCAGATGCACAGACCCTTCTTGGCTGGATCCACCATTAGGATGGAGGAGGGGGGTGGGGTCATGGGGTCCAGAAAGCCTGTAAGACAATAAATAAAGTCAATACATCAATAGAAAATGAATGATCACTTACATGTTACAGAGTTGCAGAACACACAGTTCAGACAGCGAGCCACACAGTTGCTGATGAAAATACATTTGTTGGGTTGATGGGGTTCCTGAGAACCTGTAACACACAAAAAAAGTCAACACATGTACGGAAACTGAATATAGTGAGGCCGATGGGGTAGACTTGGAAAGGAGAGTGGGTTCCGTTCCCAGACCTTATGTGAGAAACTGTACATGAACTGAACAAACATAACGTAAAACAGATGTTAAGGGGTCCAGCTGTGTCTGCAGCACGTAGACCATGAAAGTAATGGTGGGGGCTAATGATGATTCCTTATGGATGAAATGCAGACATCCTGCATATGAGAACAGTCCAACGACATATGACGTATAGTAGGGTATAAAACATAAGGTATTCCTTTGTCTGGGAGAGAGAGAAGAAGGGCACCCAGAATTGGCAGACTCCCTCCACACTGTACTTTTGATTGGAATAAAATGTTTCTTTGTTACAATTGAAAGACAGTGGTCACGAGTCTCCTTTCAAAAGAAGTCCTCCTCCTCCGAAGTAGAAGAACCACGACAAAGTTTATTGAGGTACCTGCTGGAACAGCCTGATAAAAGTGTGTTGCAATAATCTAACCGTGAGGTTAAGTGTGTACTAGCTTTCCTGCATCCTGTAGAAAAGGAATTTCTTAGTTTGGCAATGTAGGCTGTCCTAGTTATTTAGCTTTATGTTGCTGAAATGATAGATCTGAATCAAATAAGACACCAAGATTTTTAGCTGCTGGACCCAGAATAATGCAAAAAAACAGCCAAGTCTAACATTTAGAGTTTACTTCTAGTGTTTTTCGGACCTAAAAAGAGAACGTATGTTTTGTTACTGTTAAGGAGAACGAAGTCATGTGGCATCCAGAGTACATCCTTCACACAGTAACTCTAGATTAAAGAAAATTGAGGACTATCAGGTTTGGCTGATATATAGAGCAGTGTCATTTGCATCTGTAAGTTAACATCCTTTCTGCTTATAACTGCCCTGTGGTAACATCTATAATGTAAATAATAGATGCCCTTAAATAGAGCATTGTGGAACTCCATATCGGACTTCTGTGTAATTTAGAAATACGGACTGATAGGGTTCGTTTAGATATGATTTGAACCACAATAGGGCTGTTTCTGTGATTCCAACCATGTTCTCTAATCTTTCAAAGAGTGTTATCTATAGTGTCAAAGGCTATGAATTTACTATTGTTAAAAGAGGTCTGATTATAATTGGGAGCAATTTGGTCAGTATTTTAAAGGGAATCGGGTCGAGTGTACAGGTTGTAAAATTTACTGAGGTTTTTTGTTAGTTCTGGCTGTGGGAGTAGAAGACTTCCAGCCTTTGTTCTACAACTAACATTTTAACTCATGTTCTAAATCAGCTACACCAGGTGACAGCCATGTTTGCTTTAATAAGGAGTGTTGGATTTGTTGTCAAATGTTTTCTATATTATTATTAAAATTTTATTATAAAAATATTACTGGTTAAGGTAGTAGGGATCTGGGGTTGAGAATCTGTCCGGCATACCTGACTTACGTTGTATATTTAACAGTCTAAATTAAAATTTATTTGTGGAAGTTACTGGTACTGGTAAGAATTGTTCCGTAGGTTTCCATTTTTTCCCCTAAGATTGTTAAAACCAATTTTCTGTTCTCAATATATGCTCGATACTGCAGGGTTTGTTTGAAATGTGAGCAAATGATACTAATATTACTTTTTTAATACAAGCAGAGAAAGTGAAGAACAAATGGTTTGAATATAGTAAATCATCACTTACCTGACAGATCTTAGGCAGCACAGGTGTAGCCTTTCTCGGTGGCAGAGGACAGAACGTCAAACCTGCAGTCAGCAGTGGAGCGTGAAGAGTCAGCTGAATGGCTTGCTTCCTCGATCCTGCCGTCTGTTTTCTTCCAAACGGTGTCTGGAATTTAGTGTACTAGAGGTCTTCCAGGCCACAGGTACCGCAGCATTACTCTTTGGGCCCCGATATTTAATAGGGTCTTACAATAAAATCTCCAACAATGAGAACACTGTCTGGAGTAGTTGCCCTTTCTGCTGGAGCATGCAGAGCCATAGACAAAGTTGATAGAGACCCAGTTGCTTCAGCATTGAACAATATCTCTCTCAGCAAATCGCTCAAAGAAAAAAATAAATAATCATCAGCTCCCACCTTAGGCCTTCCACTTCCTTTTTGTTTCTTTTTTCTGGCCCAGGGAAAAAGGGAATTGCACAATATGCAGAGGTGGTCAGAGTTAGGGGACCTGCCAATAATAGGTGCCTTTCTCACACTTTTCTTCATCTGTTGAAGAAAAAATTAAGAAAAATCTCATTAACTTGTTTACTGTAAATGCAGTGTCTTGTCTGCTAATGATACTGAACATGTATACATCACTCTGTATTTAAAAGTGAAAATTAATTAGAACATTTTTGTGTACGATGTAAGCTAATTACAAATAATGCTAATGGGTACGATACACACACAGTGCAGCATACGGAACGATGAAGCATCTGGTGCTAAGGTAGTGGTATGGGGGCCCCAAATGAAAATCTGCTTAGGGCCCCATAAAGTCTTGGGCTGGCCCTGGTCACACAGATGCTCCCAGTGCCTCTCCATGGCCACCATATTCCTTGAAAGTAAACACAGTATTTCATTATCAAACTTTCTACTGTTCGAAACCGTTCATCCATAAAAACATGTCTTCATCTTCAAAATATTTTAAGCCTTCATGAGGGAAGGGGCAGCTGCTACCGAACCAGGTGATGGTAGCCCGAAACGGGACAGAATGCTAATTTGGAACACATCCTTGCCGAAGTGAGTAGAATGAGCTTGACGCTGCAAACAGTTGCTTATGATGCGTCAATGATTAAGGAGACTACAGAATAAATGAAAAACGGCATGCAGGGGCGACTAGCAGAGGAGGAAGGGCAATCTCCAACTTGGAAGACGCGACTCAACAACTGGTGAATGGCCATGAGCTGCATGGCAAGCGCATATATACTCTGGAGAGCCGTGTGGAAGATCTGGAAAATAGGAGCTGCCACAATAATGTCAGATTGTTGGGCTTAAAAGAGGGCATTGAAGGGGAGAACTTGATTGTATGCATTGAAATGATACTGTCAGAGGGCCTGCACATGCACATTAACAACAAATTCGAAATCGAAAGAACACACTGCTCTCCCAGATCTCGTCCGCATGAAGACCAGCCTCAGAGATTGATCCTCTCTGCGTTCAACCACGCGAGATAATGTCTTAAAAGCTGCGAAGGAGAAAGGAGGTGTATTGTGGAGTGGAAGCAACATTTCCTTGTTTCCATACATGTCGAAGAAGCTGGTTGAGAGGAGGAAAACTTTCTGATTGGCGAAACAGCTGCTGCGTGACAAGAAAGCGAGGTTTCCTTTAGTCTTTCCTGCAGCGCTCCAGTTTGCGTGGAAGAGGAGAAACAAAGTTTGACGTCACAACAGAAGCTGTCAAGTTCATAGAGAAGCAAGTTACTGATGGAGAATAAACTATAAAACATCCACTAGCACAAGGAGACTGAGAGGTATGATTGGTCTGGATAGCTTTGTGTAGCTGTTTAGGCTATAACCTAGTAGACGTCTCAGACATTCCACTGACCTAAGTTAAGTTCTCTTCTTTTTTTTTCTTCCTTTTTTCTCTTTGTTGTTAGTTTTGTGGACATGAATTTAACAAGAAGAGAATCCTCAGCTGGCTACTGGAGACATTTTTCTGTTCATGTTCTCTCCTCTGCTGTGGAGAAAAGATTTTTGTTGGCCTGTTTGGCTATGTTGGTTCTATTTAGAATTACAGGTATCCTAATAATGTTCACTGGTACAAAAGCAGTAGACTATATTTTGAAAGTAGGAAGGTCAGATGGCATGGAACGATTGCTATGCCAATCTTTTATTTGAGTTTTGTTATCTTAGTGGTGGGAGACAGGAGGATGACAACCAAGCTGGCATCCATGCTGGAGAACAGCTCCCACCCCATGCATGAGACTCTGGCAGCACTGGGCAGCTCCTTTAGCGACAGACTGCTTCACCCCAAGTGTGTGAAGGAGCGGTATCGCAGGTCCTTCCTTCCTGCTGCCGTCAGACTACACAACCAACACTGCTCCCAGCGGACCACATACACACACACTTAACTACACACACATGTTCATGTTCAGGGAATACTATGTGCAATATCCCACCCCCATGTGCAATTAAGAGTCTTTTGCTGTAGATAATATTGTTTATTGCTTTTTTAATTCTTATTTATATTGTGTATATAGTGTAAATTATTTATCCAAATTTTGTAACTGAGTGTCCTGCTATCCCTTTCTGCTGTTACACTGTGAATTTCCCCACTGCGGGACTAATAAAGGACTATCTTATCTTATCTTATCTTATCTTATCTTATCTTATCATATGAATGGCAAATAGTGCTTATGTTAAGGTAGTTTCCTGGAATATTAATGGTTCTTATGGAGTTCTTATTTTGGTCCATAGGAGGTTGAACTTTGCTGAGAGAGTATAAGGATAGTAATGGTAGAGTTATTTATATAAAAGCCAATATAAAGGGGGGGGGGGGGGGGGTAAATAACACTGTGTAATATCTATGCTCCTAACATGGAGGATCCATCTTTCTTTCATGGAGTTAATAAATTGGGAAATGCCCAAGGACAAATGCTTTTGGAAGGAGACTTCAATTAGGTCTTAAATGGGATATTAGATAAAAGTAAATAATCAGGTACCTCAACGCCGAAGGATAGAGCTGCCATTCACATGCTGATGGTGGACAATGACCTGATTCAATCCTAGAAACCAGGAATGCACATTTTACTACCGCTGCCATAATTCCTACCCAAGACTTGACCTTGATTTTGATCTCCCAGAGTCTAACCAATAATATCATTGATAGCACTATCAATGCTATTTCCCTGTAGGACCATGCACCTGTTTAGCTTTGTGTGAATATACATTCAGACAGGCTTAGAAGAGGTAGATGGAGAATGAATACATCTCTACTACAGATGTCTGAAAACCTGTATTAGACCTGATCAATATTTAGCACTAAATGAAGCCACCCCCGCAGGTTATAAATATGTACATAGCCCTAGATTATCAGGCAGCGGAGGTGGAGTATGCATAATCTACCAGAAAACGCTTGATATTCAAAAACACTGTATCAAATTCACTTTGTTTGAGATTCTCTACGTTAATATATCAAATCCAGCCACAAATAAAAATGCATTCACACTATTTGTAGGCCTTCAGCACTATGAATTTTTAAAAGAATTGAGTGATTTTGCTGCAGACTTGGCAGTGTGCAACAACAAAGTTATAATAGTAGGAGACTTTAATATTCATTTTGAAAAAGCAGACAATCCATTAACAAAGGCCCTTGCATCGATATTAGATAACTGTAACTGGACCCACACATTACTGTAATCATACCCTAGATTTAGTCCTGACCCTGGGTGTTAGCATTAAGCTTAGTAACATCAGACCATTATCTAATCTCCTATGAGCTACATCTTAGGCAAAATGTTAATTTGGCCCCTTGCCACTTTTTGAAGCATGCAATAACCCAATGACCGCTGTACAGTTTACTGAAAACCTCCCAGACCTACCGACCTTAGCTTACACTCCGTTAGATTAAACATAGCTAGATAGATTAACAAACAGTCTTTAAAATACCCTTCAATTAACCGTAGACAAGGTGGCTCCACCCGCACAGTGGTACAGTGATCAAACTTGTACCTTAAAACAAACAGCACAGAAACTGTGTCCCAAGTGTCCCAAGATTCCAGCTTCTTTAACCAGTAATGTTTTTAATAATAAAATAGAAAGCATTAAACAACAAATCCAACACTCCTTATTAAATCAAACATTTGACCTTAAAATCTAAATTGCCTGGTATAGCTGCTTTAGAACATAACTTGGTTGTAGAATAAAGGCTGGAAGCCTTCTACCCACTTCCACAGCCAGAACTAAAAAAAAGATTTCCTCAGCAAATTGCACAACCTGTACACTTGACCCAATTCCCTCTAAAATACTATACGAAATACTCCCAATTATAATCAGACCTCTTTTAACAATAGCAAATTCATCCCTTAGCTTAGGGCATGTACCCAAAACCCTTAAATTAGCAGTCATGAAACCTTTAATTAAGAAACCAAATCTCCTAGTCCATCCATGAATAAGAAATTCCTATCTGGATTCAGACCCCATCATAGCACAGAGACAGCCCTAGTGAAGATTACAAAGATCTCTTTCTTGCCTCTGATCAAGGCTACGTATTCTTTATTAGCCCTACTAGACCGCAGTGCAGCCTTTGATACAATAGTTCACACTATTCTACTAGAAAGATTAGAGAAAATGGTTGGAATCACAGGAACAGCCCTACCGTGGTTCAAATCATATCTAACTGAACACCATCAGTTTATAAAGATAAAAGATTTATCATCAAATTACACAAGTAAGATATGGAGTTCCACAATACTCTATTTTAGGACTGCTATTATTTACATTATACATGTTACCACTGGGCAGTTATAATTTCCATTGCCATTGCCAATGACACACAGCTCTATATATCAGCCCAACATGTTGATAAATTTAGATTAAAGAAAATGGAGGACTGTGTAAAGGATATAAAACTCTGGATGTCACATAACTTCTTTCTTCTTAACAGTAACAAAACAAAACTTCTCCTTTTAGGTCCAAAAGACACTAGAAATAAACTTTTTATTTAGACTTAATGTTAGATCAGCTGATTTTTCCATTATCCCTGGTCCAGCAACTAAAAATCATTTGACCGAATAAAGATTTGAATAAAGTAAACCATCACTTACCTGACTGGTGTGACTGGGTAAGGTCTTGGTGTAGCACCTTCTCAATGTTTCCGGAGAGCACAACAGATTCCAGGCAGCAGAGGTGAAGCCTTTCTCTGTGATAGAGGACCGGACATCATACCCAATTTCATCACTTTAACTGGTGGTACTATTTCCACATATTTCTCAGACTAGGAGAAGCTGCATTTTCAAACACTAGTAAATGAAACTTCACAGAAATTAATCGGGCTTTCTTACTAATGAGCTAAAAAAACACAGTCACTTAAAATCCAAGCACATTTGAGTTTGAGAACCTTGAGTTTGGAAAGCTCAGTCAACTTAGTTTGATATTGGATCATTAGATATTCACTTTGCCCCTCCTCTCACTCACAAACAAATCCCTTAAAACCTCAAACATGACTAAAAAAAAACGATGGAGAACAGAGAAACTACACTCATTATATTTCCTCAACATTTCCAGTCTTTCCATTTGGACAAGGATATTTAATCAGAATAGCCAGAATTCCTGAAACAGGTGCTGTTGATGCTAAAAGACAAAATGTGCGGAAATCAAAAACTCTCAGAGATAAAGAGCTGCTGGTGTTACTTAAAGACAAACAAACCTACTGAAGAACAGAGAAGAAATTAAAATCAATGACAAACCTTAACTTCTTCAACAAACAGATTTTTTTTTGCACTTTAGAGGTTCTAAACATGCATGTAGCGCATTTTCATAATGAATAAATCACTACTGTGACATCGTACAATATGCCTATTTTAACCATTTTTAATGTAATATAGTTCCAGTTAAACATCCATAAAGCATATAAATCCAAAATCAGCTGTAGAGTAGAGAGACATCTGAAATATACTACTACCCTTAGAATAGCCAGATCACAATTTACAAAACAAGTACTTAAGAGAGCCTGCAGATTTCTTGTGGACTGCTCACTAGTGCTTGAAGGTAGGTAAAATTTTGTCTGTACTCACCCTCTTATTAACGGTACTTACTTGAAGTCCATAGAACCAACCCAAAACATAGGAGTTGGAAAGCTCTCACAAAGTGGTTTGTATTTCAGACATCCTTCTTTCTGATAACAGTTTATAATCCTGGGTGTTTCCTTGTGAAAGGAAAGTCTGAACCATGGAAATCCCTGGTTTGAGTTGCTGAGAGTCAATTCAGGAGTGATACATTTGTCTTCTGTGTGTAAAGTTTATCCCAATGTCCATAAGAAGAGCAAGTTAGTTGTAAGGACTGCAAATAGAGAAACAAACAAACAGAAAACAAGACAAAAGTGAAGCTTTCTGCAAAAGCACAACAGAACAAAACCTCATGAAGCCACATCTAAACCACCTTGCTGCTTCATAGTTCCCTCCCTTTTGGCTTGTAACCTGGCCTACTTCCAATATACTGCCACATAGTGGATGGAGTAGGAATTACCATGAAAAAAAAACAGTCACAACACTGGAGTCACACGAGTGTCAGCTATGGCTTCAAGTAGGCCTAAGTTTTAGGATTTTTTTTATGCCAATATAGAAAAAAGACAATAGGCAAGTGGCTTAAAGTTCCAACCACAACAGGCCCAATGAGACCTAAAGAACCAGCACAACAGGCCCAATGATAATGATAATTACAAATCAATACACATAACCAATCATCAAAATTATTGCATTTTCAACTAAAAAAACATTCTGTTAATAGACATCTCATATGAAGACTTTTGTATCCTTTGAAAAGAACTAAATCTGGCATGTGTGACTGTCTCCTATAAATACTTATAAATAAATGAACACATTGTAAGGTGAATGCTGTGCCAAGGTCCTGCACAATTGTTTCTTATTTTAGTGACAAATAAATAGCAATTTAATACATTTATAACTATTTTACAAAGTTAGTGAGATAATGTTTACATCAATCCTGATGCTTTAAATCTCCCCCACATGGTGAGGTATACGGTTTATTTATTTAACAATGGTATCGGATCGGTACTGTGTATCGATCAATAAGTTTATGTATTGATATCGATTATGTATGGTGTATCTGTAAATGTAACATATAGGAAACAGCATATGACAGCATTATTGTAAGGCATTTCTGGCAACTTCACTGGTTAATAGAATATGCCTACATTGATAAATCCCCTTAAGTTGCACCCTGATTGGTGAATGTTTAGCATGTCAAATGTATGCTTGAATGTGATTGGCTAATACCAACCACAATAATTGACATATCAAGTCCTCTGGTCAGACTATTATAGAACAGGCTAAAGATGCAGCATGTAAAATTGCAGGTTGACTGGATGAATGGTTTCTAAGAGTTATGTACTATTGGCCTCGCTTTCTTGTGACAAATGTCCACCAAACTTGACATACCCCCTCAAAATAATGTGCTGAACAGATTTTGTTAAAATGGGCTTGTTCAAAGTCAAAGAGTTCAAAAGGTACAAGTTGACATTATTCATTATAATTATTATTAATTATAAATATTGCAGGTATTTTGCTACCAGATATGTGAGGATTGGTAAAAAAAAAAATCTTGAAGTAGGAAGGATCAAGAACTTACCAAAAAAAGAATGAATGCTACAGACCAGATGCTATTGCATAAAAACGCTTAATGCTTTCCTGTAACGCCACCATCAAACCAGTGAATGTAATTTTTCTTGAAGCTGCTGTAACTTGTTTGATGTTTCTGGGATTTACGGCTTTTTATGGCAGGAGTAAACAGACCCAAAGTGTCATTCACAGTGCTGAGGCAAGACTTTCGTAATAAGGTACGTGGCAGTGGATGGCATTTTCAGATGATGCAGTGGCCACTTCCTAGTGCCAGATGTTGATTAGGAACTGAACCCCCTTACAAAACGTGCCTCAGCTCTTTACGTATTGGATAGGCTTGACTCTGGGCTTAAGTTTTCTCGCTAATTGGAGGAATCCTGCTTTGTGAAATGCCCCCCCTTAGATGAACAGAATTACTGGATACATTTGATTCATTTTGTTGCTCTTGATGTGCAGGGATCCCACCAATGCAGAGTATGTCCAAGTTACCAAAGCTTTAATGGCGAAGAGCTCTTTCCTGAGGGATGATGAGGAGAACAGTTATGAAAGTTTGTTTAAGAACGATTTTATTATGGTTGATCACAGAAGAGTAGTTGGTGTAATATTGGTATTGGAGAGATTTGAGTAATTCTCTTTTTATGGTTGGGACTGATATTTTGTGTCTTTGATGAGGGAATCATGCGTTGTTGAAGAGGATACTATGTCTGAGGCCCACAATAAGGTGTTGCCTGAAAAACCTGATTTGATGATCGTGAAGGACCTTATGAAAGCCTTTGCATTGGCAGCATGGAGAACTAGCTGAGGGAATGACTATTGAAAAGCTCTTGGAAGATTCTTGGGGGTAAGTGGAATAATGTAATGGGGAAAAACAGCAGAGCCATCAAGTGTGATGTGATGAACCAACTTCATATGAATAGTTGTGTCTTTTATAGTCTATTATAAGATATTTCTGACTGTTCTAGGTTCTTTACTCTCCATTACTGCCTTCATCACTACACTTTTTTGCAACATCATAATGAAGCTTATGTGTATTTTGAGGTTAATGCCATCCATCCTGTGATGGTGTACATTGTCACCGCTTCATCTGAAACAGTGCTTGGAGTTTTCCTTTAAAGGACTCCTAGGTGATCTTCAGGAGATGCTTAGCAAAAGTGTAAGCACACCACTTTCATTTCCACCAGCAGACCTACAGAAGACTCTTAAATTCAGTGCTGCTCTCAGAGGTGTACAGGGTCAAGAGGAGGTGCATCAGTGTGTATCTAATATTACACTAAATTATGTAAGTATTCCCTTGATGCTGTTGGTGTGTGGCAGATGAAGGCCCTGCAATAGGTGGCGAGAAATGCCCAGCACCTATTTCTCATTTCTATCCAATAGAAATTAGAAATTTATTTCAGTGGACTTTGTTTACCTTACAATTCATAAAGTAATGTGAAAGAAAGGACACTCTCCCTCTCTATGGAGTTCACTTTTTCTGTACTCAAGAGTCTAATACAACGTCTTTAATATTCGGCCTCTAATTCACTCACTATTAAGTGCACAGAAGCCATTCACTTGAATAGAAAAGTGCACTCCTATATAGAGAGAAGGAATCCGTTTGGAAGAAACAGACATCTTCACCTCTGGTGTGTAAAGGAGTGATACAGGAGGTCATTCCTGCTGGTACTATTATATTTTTTAGTTCATCTGCTTTTGCCAGGCCTGCTGGCAACTGAACTGTCAGTCAGTGTCCCCACTCATCCATTCATGAGTCTTTCTGCTCATTCATCTCAGCCGCTGTACCTGTTGACATTTGTACATTAATGTATGTGGCTGCTATGATGATTTAAGTATAAATCAGTTTGCGAGTGCGGACCAAGCTAGCTGAGGCAAGGAGGCAACTCGAGAAATTTGGGCTGGAGTTCTGGGGCTTCGAGCAGATGGAATTCGAGGCCAGGTCCTAAGCTTAAAAGGCATGAAGGCATATGCCTTCTTCTGCAGACATGGAAGGCCTGGCTGCTCACAACCATTGGAATGCTAATAAACCTGGCATGAGACGATGGGGAGAATACAGAGATAGAAAATGTCATGACATGAATGTAATAATGGAAATAATGCCATGAAATAAATACCACTGAAATCCTTCACTCGGTAGGGGTCATATCAGTGTCTGTAAAAAACATACAAAGCATGACATCCTGCCATTCTATTACACAGGATATAATGAGGACAAATTTAGTTCAAATGAGAGCTGTCTTATGTTCAAACTGGGGCCAGGTTCTGTGCAGTAACTGCATCCATACGTTTGCATCCATGAATTGACAGTCCTTCGTAGTGCTCATGTCAGTCATTTTTACACAAATAACACGTATGTGACAGAAGAGACTCAAAATAATCTTATTAGTTTAAATTAAAACCTATGTCTAGCTTAGACCTCAGCCTAGACAAGCCACTGACCATTGTAATAAATCGAATAAAATAGGACTATAATAAATGTATACAGAAGAGGCAGCGAGCTAGATGATGGGGGCTGTTAATGTTTTAATAGAACTAATTACACTCATTTATCCAGACATTACATGCTGCAAAATGCATTTTACATGAGACACCCACACATTGCTGGACCCCCTGACAGATATCTCCATTATGCGCACATGCACTCAGTCTCTAATGTTGTTGAACTGTGCAGGTCTAGTGTAAAGTGGTGTAAGGTGATTGAGTTTGGAAAAAGGTCGAGTCTACTGGCCTCCAAGTGGGTTGTCCTCACAACTGCACAACTATACGCTTTGACTTTGGCTATGTTTTATACTTTAGTTGGAGAAGCGGGCAGGGAAGAGGAGGAGTACTCAGTACAGCTGGTTATTCTAGTGGTCTACAGCTTTGTCTGACGTTACCACACCAAGGACTGGTACAGAGATATTCAGTTTCCCTGAATGGCTTTGTAGCATATTTCTGTTATAGAGGACCCTAACCCTCATATATAGGTATTGCAGTTACAGTTATTGCCACAGTCATAGCCACAGTTACTGTCACAGTTAATGTTACTGTGTGATAGAAACAGTAATCCACGGATGAGGTCGTTTACAGTTGCAGTATTACTGCATAGTACTAAGTACTTAATGCAGAACTGCTGTAACACACAGTATTGTGCAAAAGATGACTAGAGCAGAACAGGCAGTGATGGAAATGAAGTGCAGGTGATATACAGATGTACAATGATGCTGAGTAACAGATTAATTTGATGGATTGGAGTGTAGATTTGTACAATCCGATGGCTGTAGGAAGAAATGACCTGTCAGTGTTTTTCCTGCAGCGAGGTCTGCTGCCCATTGTGTGCTCTCTGTCCATGTAGTGTTTTGTGGACTGGGTGAGAGTTCTTCATGATCACGGACACCTTTGCCAACATCCCATTACCCTCTCCAGCACCATCTCCACTGTGTCCAGTTTAGCCCCCAGGACTGAGTCGGTCAGTCTAATGATCTTGCTCAGTCTGTTTGTGTCTTTTGTTGTAGTATTGCTGCCCAGCACACAATGGCACAGAAAAATTATACTTGGCACCACAGATTTGTAGAAAGTTCATAGCAGCTAGGTTGTCACACCAAAGAACCTCAGCCTTCAAAAAGTAGCGCTGGCTTTGGCCTTTCTTGTACAGCTTGTCCATGTTTACTTCCCATTCCAACTTGTCCCACAATTGAACACCCAAAAATAGTCCAAGACTAAGCTTAATCCCTGTGCAGGAAATTGGCCCCTGTAGTTTCATGGTTCTTTCATAAGAGTCTGGAATTTCATCTTCATACTGGATTTATAATCACTGTATGCTTTTTATCAACACCTACATTTGTTTAAAACTAATTATAACTGAAAATGATTCTGATCTGCTTTTTTGGGGGTATTTTCATTTCACTTCTCACTCTGTGTGGCCAGGCCATCTGATAACACACCAGCCTGGTCCCTCAAAGCCCTGCAGGTTCTTGTTAGATGGTTCCACTGTTGTCTCATTTCTTCCACAAGTAGAGCCTCTTCCTCGATAAGTCTCTCCAGCTGCATCACCTTGTCAAAAACGTTCTTCTTCATGTCTTGTGTTTCAGAGGATATAGGTAGGGCTAGCTCGTATTGGGTTTCACAGTAAACAGGATGGTGCATCGGTAAGGACACAGGAATAAAGACGAGGGAACATCATTTCTTCTTATTAAACTGTATTGTAATCCAATAGTACTTCGCAGTACAACTTGACATTCAGCATTGCTCACAGTCTGAAATAACAAATAAAAAAAAAAAACATCAAATCATATTCGAACAAATATTGTAAACTGCTGAATCAGATAAGAAATGATCACTTAATTAATAATAAGTATTAACATTCAGTTCTAGCAGGAATAGTATTTAAGGGACATTACGTTCTAGAGAATATGCACACGGTTACATATAGAGCTTCCCTATATGTTTGGCGAACATGAGAACTGCACTACTATGTCCTCAGGCGGAAGCCATTTTTCGCACAGAACAAGAACTTTACTGCAGCTCGAACGACTTTCTTTCTCTCTTTATTCTTTAACATGGAGTAAATTCTCACAAGGAACAAACTTGAACAGCCAACTAGCTGGCACTTACTTGTCATCATCAACTCAATGCATAGATATCACCAGCTGAACTGAATTGGTTGGCAGGGGAGTGTAATTGAATTGAAAGGCGATGCACACAGCATCAGAGCTCCTGCTTCTCTCTCTCACTCCACACGTCATTTCCAGTTCTCCTGCAGTGTGAGTGTTAATAATTTGACATCTGATGTTAGTGCTGCAACTGTCTGTCCTGACTACACAGGCAATGCGTGACTGGTTTTACATTGTGGAGGAAGAAAAGCAGAAGCACTGTGACAGTTAATCAGAGGAGTCGGGCGTTCAGTCATTTTCTCCTGACTCTGGAACATGGTCACTCTGTGAGGTTGAAAGCACAGTTTAGTGCAAATGGGCAAAAAAGGGGGTAAAAATGTCAGGTCTAATGATCTTCATGGTCAGAATCTGCACATTTCTATGGTCTGAAACAAATGAAAAGTCTGAGTTTAATGAGTTCAAATGAAGAATCACAAAAATGGTTCATGTCAAAATTAACATACCAGAATCCCAAGTCATAACGTCAGCGAATACAAAAGTAGTCGTAGCATACATCAGAAACAGCAGTGCTGCTAGAGTTTTTAAACGTTGTGTCCACTCACTGTCCACTCACTGTCCACTCGTTTAGACACTCCTACCAAGGTGGTAGGTGTGTACAATTACAAGCCAACGTCTCCAAAGCAGAATGACAAGCTTGGTTTGTCTACAGAGTGAACAGTGAAAACTCCAACAGCCCTTCTGTGTCTGATTCAGTCACACCAGTGCAATAAACTGGTACTATCTGGGTGGTGGATTATTCTCAGCACTGCAGTAACACTGACAGGGAGGTGGCGTGTTAGTGTGTGTTGCACCACTGCGAGTGAGTCAGACACACAGCAGTGCTGCTGGAGTTTTTAAACAGATCAGGGTCACTGAGAATAGTCCACCAATCACAAATATCCAGCCAACAGCGTCCTGTGACCAACTGGAAATGATAGTTTTGTGGAGGTCCTGAATACTAAAGAAAAAGGCAAAGGTGTGCTGGCAAAGTACACAGGGAAAAAGATGGATTACAGTATGTAACTGTACAACCAAGACCTATATGGTCAGTGGAACTGATCAAATGAAAAACGTGCAGAAACAATGAGGTGGTTTTATTGAACATGCTCACTAGAGTATAAACACAGTATAAAGATTATGTAAGGGTTTAAGTGTACGATGTGGAAGCGGCACTTTGCTCCATGTAAAAATGTATTTGAACTGGAAATTACCTAAATTACCTACAACTTAATGTTATTGTCACAGATTTCACATTTAAAAATTAATTCCACAAGTTCATGATGTCTGGGAGGCAACCTGAACATGGCTACTTACCAGTTACTCGATATAGATCCCCCCTTTTCTGCTGCATGCCCAAGAATAGGCCTTCAATCACATGTTGCAACCCCACTGGATCATCTGATCTGGGGTCATGTGGAGCTGTAAAGAATATTTGTCAGGTTAAGGTGGTTGACATTAAAAGTAAATCTAACATATTGAGATAAAGACAAAACAGTAAATGACTAAACAACATGGGATGTAAAATTAAAAGACGACACCCATAAATGTTTTGCCAAGAAAATCTGAGAATCTATCTATAGTTTGCCTTATTTTTAGTTTTAGGGTGACTAATAAGTATTCCAACATTTTGACAGAGAAAGTCACATCACTTATGCAATGAGAAAGCAATTATACAAATAATTTTGAAGTTTGTTTGCCATGGTCACTCTATCAGTTAAAAGGGCAGGTGTTAAAATATACTTGTAAAAAACAGTAAGATGATCCTCCCTCCTGACATGCAATGTGATCATATCCACTCGAGCTGTAATGATGAAGGAACTGATAAAGGTGCTGTTTCACCAGGGCTTAGTCAACAAATATGATCAATGAAAAGTAGGGTAAAAAAGCACAATACATGAGTAAAGGTACACTTCCCAGCCTTACTCATGTATTTTGTAGTTAGAGCCACTCGTGGCAAAAAGCTGTTAAATATGGTAGTGCCTACCCCTGTTTGGTTTCTGCCACCCTGCGGCACCTACAGCATTTATATCAGATGTCAAGAATACAAATTTGAAGTTTAAAAACACCCCCAATATGGTAAAATACTTAACTGTGTGTTCGACAATACACAATTACCTCACATTTTGTAGAACGCCCCTTTGCATGCAGAAAAGTCTAAGTCATCTAAGTCAAGTTTTGTATTTCTGGGAATGTCTGAGCCGGCTTCTGCAGATAGGGCCAATATCCACACATTATATCAGTGCAGAAGAACTTTCCGTTTGTTTTTGTGGCCAGTTCTTCTTGCAAAAATGGAGGATTGGCAAATATCTCCCTCAATACATGTTCAGACCTTTAAGCAAACTGCCACCTCCAGGACGACTTCATCACATATGATGTTTGTCTTTTTAGAGGTCTCTCTGGCTGCAGCCCATGTTGATGTCCCACAGATTCCTTTTCCATGTACCTGTAACACAATGTCACTATCAAATATATACAAAAAGTAAATCCTGCTTCACTATGTACAGCCTAAAGTGTTTTGATAAATATCTTACTGGCTTGGCCTTCTTACGAACGAATCTTTATCACTGGCAAAAAAATGCCATCAGAAAATGTCTGTTCCTCTAAAGAAAACATTAAAGATAATAGAGATACTCCCTAGAGATTCTGACAGTTTACAGTTATTAATAATAACATAACTCTTTGTTTTGCTGAAACGATGTAGTTTTCGGTTTCCATCGACAGACACAGCAACTGTATCTAGGGTGCAAACTGGGCAAGAGAAGTGGTCAATGCTACAGAATTTTTTTTTTCATGATGACAATATGTTCATTCAAGGAAAGCTTTTTGGAAGATACACAAATCCCCACAAATGTTCCCATTCTGGAATTAGGAAAATACTGAATAACAGTGGCATGCTAATTACAGACCTGCACAAATAAGGACAAGTGGCTTTTCAACAGCCTCACCCTTCCAAATTGTTGTGAACAACATTTTAGGTGTGAAAAATACATACCAATAACTTGGTGTGCATTTACATCCGCAAAGCATTGTTCACTTGCTGAAGCTTCAGATGTTCTTGCATTTTCTGGAATTATTTTTTTTTTTGACATTTTCATACATGACGTATGTTTCCTCATAGAGGATGGGAAGCGGAACCATTTTTTGTTATTGTTCAGCGACTCATGAAAATGTATTTTACAAAATGACCTGTAAAGGAGGGACAAGGCACTGGTGACCTGTGTCCATCATGGGGTCAATGTGGACACTGTGGAGAACTACAAATATCTAGGAGTTTACATTGACAATTAACTACACTGGGCTAAGAACACTGACGCCCTCTACAGGAAGGACCAAAGTCGTCTCTATTTTCTAAGGTCCTTCAATAACTGCCAGACTATGCTCAGGATCTTCTATGAGTCTGTGGTGGCAAGTGCAAGTGCATTCTGGGACAGGCTGAGAGTGGCAGACACCAACAGACTGAACAAACTGATCCAAAAGGCCAGTGATGATGTGGGTATGGAGGTGGACTCACTGAGGCAGTGTCAGAGGGGAGGATACTGTATAAGCTGCATGCCATTACGGATAATGGCTCCCACCCACAGGAGCACATTCAGTGCAAGACTCATCACCAAAATGCACCACAGAGCACCACAGGTCATTCCTACCTGTGACCATCAAACTCCTCCCTCAATGTGTGACACTGTGGTTCATCAGAAAAATACTCAAATTATACTGTTCATATGTGCAATAATACTGGTATTGCAATTCATTGAAATATGTGCAATAAATCAGTGGTGCAATAATTTCAACACATTACACATTATTTCACACATGGTGATTTAGATCAGAAAGGGCTGATTACCCAGACATGGATTGATCATAATCCCAGACACTAACTAGCTTTTATCCAGTGGTGATCTTCACTGAAGTTCTCTTTTAGTCAAGGACCAGATTTAATGCAAGTCTGGGAAACCAGCTCAGATAGTTCTAACATTCAGATGATTAACCTCAAATAATCAGATTAGCCCATTTTCACAAAACCCATCATGTAAAATTCTAAGGTCATATGGTGTGTGTTTCTGTACTGTACTCTAAGGGAGTATAAAAACTAACCAGAAAACCAGCTAACATAAACTCTACCATTAACTCACCTGTCCCCGTGTCTACCTGGTCCCTGCAAGAGGCAGAGAAAGATAATGAGAATCAATGATGAATAGATGTTCAAAGCTGTAAAAAGAGAAAGATCATAATTACACACAATTAGATCCAGTGTGAAATCAGTTAGTACAGCATACGAGATCTCAACCACAGTGAAAACACCAGCTGCTTTATCTAGCAAGCGCTCCTCATTAGCCACCTAGCGCTAGCTAGCTAATGTACGAGCTCAGCTGACACCTCACTCTACGCTAATGAATGAGCAGACAGTGTCTCCCGTTCCCTTATCTTCGTATAAGCTTTTGGTAAAAGATATGTTAGAAGAACCTCTGATTTAACCACCAAACTATATGAGAATGGCCACAACTACAGCTCGCTGTGTACCTGATGCTATGTTAGAGGCTGCATTAGCCTAGCCACCAAGCTAGCTGTTCCCTACTAGCTAGATAAATCACCCTTAATCAGTAGAAAGGACCCAGTTCCCCTATATCTTAAACCTAAAAAGTGGTCAGAGGTACGTATATCCCATGAGACCAGGCTGATTATTTCACTTATCAATTAAGAACAATAAAGATAGATATATATACAGGCAGACAGATATATAGATCTATAGATAGATATATTGGCATAACATAAAATCATGAAATGTAATATATAGCAACAGTAAATTACTATTAGGCCCATATTTGAAGACAGATTTTGGATTACTGAAAGAACCCTGTTGATGACAGGAGTGATTTTAATGTGTTCAGGTGTTGGTGCAGGTGTGTATACATGAGTAAACTCAGGTGAGCACCAGTTCACAAATGCATCTTTCAAAAGTCAGAGAAACAGCTGCTGCTGGAACTTTAGAACTGTGTCTTTATGATGTAAGAATGTTCTATTATCAATCATTCCATTAAACTCCCAGTCGCTCCTCTGATCCTCCAGCTGCAGACATGTAACCAGCACCCTCTCCACACATCAGGACAGCAAATGTAGGACAAACAGTCTTTTCATTATTCCTGCCCGCCGTGGCAGTGTGCTTTAGCCATGAGGTTGCTGAACTGACTGGGTTTTTAAAGTCTGCTGCTGATGTGTGTTTTAATTTTAACTGGGTAAAAGTTGTAATGTTGAGAAGCTGATGATGTTTTTGGGATGGTGGACAGACTATTAAGGTTTGCAAGTGGTGAAGAATGTAATCTATTGATCTATGTAGGATTAGACAGGTAGAAAAATGGATAAGTAAGAAACAGTTACAAATAAAGATAAGACAGACAGAAGAAGTAAACATACAGACTAAAATGTACATAGATAGATAAAGAGAGAGAGAGAGAGAGAGAGACAGCTGAACTACAGATGGACTAAAGATGCTTGAAATAAAAAAAGAGAAACATCCTGACTGTTCTACAATTCATTTAATACAGTAATTTATCTAACTGTCCTAAAAATTCTCCAAATGGATAAAACAAAAATGACGGGTTAACAGATACATAGCTAGCTAGAGAGATAAATAGACAGATAAATAGTTAGAAAGATGAATTTTTCAGAGTTTTCTACTCTCAGTATAAGAGGTAAGGGCTAATTTAATTTTAAAAGTTCTTGATATTTTTTTATTTACATGATAAACAGCATTATCTGATTTCTTTTTTTCATTACAGGAACCTGTGTTTGAAATGAAACAAAGACAAACACCCTGAATGTCCTAGTATTTCACCAACTGGATAAAAAAATTGAAAGGTTAAAATACACATAGCTAGCTATCTAGATAAATTAACAGATACATAGTTAGATAAATGAATTTCTCCGAATTTTGTGCTCTCAGTATAAGAGGTAAGGGGTCATTTAATTAAAGTTATTCTTTATATTTTTCTATTTACATGATAAACAGCATTGTGATTTTTTTTTTCATTACAGGAACCTGTGTTTGAAATGAAACAAAGACTAACACCCTGACTGTCCTACAAATTCTCCAAATGAATAAAAAAAAATGATGGGTTATAGACACATAGCTAGCTGGCTAAACAGACAGATAAATTTCAGAATTTCAGAATTTCTCAGAATTTTGTGCTCTCAGTATAAGAGGTAAGAGATCATTCAATTTAAATAATCCTTAATATTTTTCTATTTACATGATAAACAGCATTAACCGATTCCCTCTTTTTTATTACAGGACCCTGTGTTTGAAATGAAACAAAGACAAACACCCTAACTGTCCTACAATTTTACCAACTAGATAAAAAAATTGACAGGTTAAAAGACACATAGCTAGCTATCTAGATAAATAGACAGATAAAGAGTTAGATAGATGAATTTCTCCAAGTGTTCTGCTCTCAGTGTAAGAGGTAAGAGGTAATTCAATTAAAATCATTCTTAATATTTTTCTATTTACATGATTAACAGCATTAACCGATTCCCTCTTTTTTATTACAGGAACCTGTTTGAAATAAAACAAAGACAAACACCCTGACTGTCCTACAATTTTACCAACTGGATAAAAAAATTGAGAGGGTTAAAAGACACATAGCTAGCTATCTAGACAAATTGACAGATAAATAGTTAGATAGATGAATTTCTCTGAGTTTTCTACTCTCAGTATAAGAGGTAAGGGCTAATTTAATTTTAAAAATTCGTAATATTTTTCCATTTACATGATAAACAGCATTATCTGATTCCCTCTTTTTTATTACAGGAACCTGTGTTTGAAATGAAACAAACACCCTAACTGTCCTACAAATTCACCAACTGGATAAAAACAATGACGGGTTATTTGACACATAGCTAGCTACCTAGATAAATAGACAGATAAATAGTTAGATAGATGAATTTCTCAGAATTTTGTGCTCTCAGTATAAGAAGTAAGGGCTAATTTAATTTAAATAACCCTTAATATTTTTCTATTTACATGATAAACAGCATTAACTGATTCCCTCTTTTTTATTACAGGAACCTGTGTTTGAAATGAAACAAACACCCTAACTGTCCTACAATTTCACCAACTGGATAAAAACAACGACGGGTTATTTGACACATAGCTAGCTACCTAGATAAATAGACAGATAAATAGTTAGATAGATGAATTTCTCCGAATGTAGTGCTCTCAGTATAAGAGGTAAGGGGTCATTTAATTATATTCATTCTTTATATTTTTCTATTTCCATGATAAACAGCATTATCTGAATTCTGTTTTTCATTACAGGAACCTGTGTTTGAAATTAAACAAAGAAAAACACCCTGACTATCCGACTATTTCATCAATTGGATTAAAACACTGACGGGTTAAATGAGACCTTGCTAGCAAGCTAGAAAAATAGACAGATAAATAGTTAGATAGATGAATCTCAGAATTTTGTGCCCTCAATATAAGAGGTAAGAGGTAATTCAATTAAGATAATTCTTAATATTTTTCTATTTACATGATAAACAGCATTAACTGATTCCCTCTTTTTTATTACAGGAACCTGTGTTTGAAATGAAACAAAGACAAACACCCTAATTGTCCTACAAATTCTCCAACTGGATAAAAAAACTGACGGGTTAAAAGACACATAGCTAGCTAGCTAGATAAATTGACAGATAAATAGTTAGATAGATGAATTTCTCCAGATTTTGTGCTCTCAGTATAAGAGGTAAGGGGTCATTTAATTCAAGTTATTCTTTATATTTTTCAATTTGCATAATAAACAACATTATCTCATCTCCTTTTTTCATTACAGGAACCTGTGTTTGAAATTAAACAAAGACAAACACCCTGACTATCCGACTATTTCATCAATTGGATTAAAACACTGACGGGTTAAATGAGACCTTGCTAGCAAGCTAGAAAATTAGACAGATAAATAGTTAGTTTTGTGCCCTCAATATAAGAGGTAAGAGGTAATTCAATTAAGATAATTCTTAATATTTTTCTATTTACATGATAAACAGCATTATCTGATTTTTTTTCATTACAGGAACCTTTTGAAATGAAACAAAGACAAACAACCTGACTGTTCTACAAATTCTCCAAATGGATAAAAAAAAAAATAAATGATGGGTTAATAGACACATAGCTAGCTAGCTAGATAAATACACAGACAAATAGTTAGATAGATGAAATTCTCTGAATTCTGATTCCTGTATTCTGAATTCCCGAATTCTGATTCTGATCCCTGAATTTCTCTGAATTCTGATTGTCCAATATCTGATTACTTTATTTTTCATTACAGGAACCGGTGTTTGAAATTAAACAAAGATAAACACCCTGACTGCCCAATAATTTCACCAACTAGATAAAAACAATGACAGGTTAATTGAAACATAGCTAGCTAGCTTGATAAATACACAGATAAATAGTTAAAATAGATGAATTTTTTAGATGAGAGTTTTCTGCTCTCAGTATAAGAGGTAAGGGGTAACTGAATTAAATAAATTCTCATTTTTTTTCTATTTACATGATAAACAGCATTATCCGATTTCTTTTTTTCATTATAGGAACCTGTGTTTGAAATGAAACAAAGACAAACACCCTAATTGTCCTACAAATTCTCCAAATGGATAAACATTGACGTGTTAAAAGACACACAGCTAGCTAGCTTGATAAATACACAGATAAATAGTTAAAATAGATGAAATTCTCTGAGTTTTCTGCTCTCAGTATAAGAGGTAAGGGGTAATTTAATTAAAATAATTCTTAATATTTTTCTATTTACATGACAAACAGCATTACCTGATTTCTTTTTCATTACAGGAACCTGTGTTTGAAATTAAACAAAGACAAACACCCTGACTGTCCTACAAATTCTCCAACTGGATAAAAACAATGACCGGTTAACAGACATACACATACACATAACACATAGCTAGCTACCCAGATAAATAGAAAGATAGAAAGAAAGATAGCTAGATAGATGGATTCCTTCGAGTTTTCCGCTCTCAGTATAAGAGGTAAGAGGTATTCTTTTTTTCATTACAGAAACCTGTGTTTGAAATGAAATAAAAAGAAACACCCTGACTGACCTACAATTTTACCAACATAAGCAGCAATATGGCCTACAAGCGATAATACAGTAATACATGTAGTCCCGCTGCTAGAGGGAAAAGCTAGAGCTGCGTATGTTGCCACAGATAAAGGTAAAGGATAAAAGGATAAAGGTGCACGTATTCGTCACTGTACAGTGTGGACTGTACAGCGAAATGTGTCCTCCGCATTTAACCCATCTGGTAGTGAACACACACTCACACACACACACGTGTTAGGGGCAGTGAGTACACACACACACCCAGAGCGGTGGGCAGCCAACTCCAGCGCCCGGGGAGCAGAGAGGGTAAAGGGCCTTGCTCAAGGGCCCAACAGTGGCAGCTTGCCGAGCCCGGGAATCGAACCCACAACCCTGTTATCGATATCCCGGCGCTCTAACCGCTGAGCCACCACTGCCCCTACTAACTATCATGAACTGTATAACAGATTGAAAACACTGTCTGAAAAGTGGATGACTCCCAGAGAAAAAAAAAGAAAGAGCATATCAGGAACACCATAATTTTCAAACAGTACCTTAGAATTGTAAATCCGGACCTCAGACGTTTGATAACTGAACACAGCCCAGCGTCCATAACACAAGCAGTGGAAGCAGCTGAAGCTTTCGTGGCAGCAAGGCAAGATGAGAAGGAGTTCCTGCTCTGTGATTCCAGCATCAGAGTGTACCAATACGCACAGACAAGTAAGTCTGGGGCCGGGGTCAGTTGTGGTCCTAAGCCGCTAGTGAATTTATCACCACACAGGGGCGCTGGAGTACTAGCAAAAGAAGCAAAGATAGTCAGGCAACAGATAATCGCCAAACTGTTTAAACACAGCTAGCTAAAATCAGGTTGGCCAAAAGATTTAAGATTGTCCTAAGCTTGTTACCAGCACAAATCATCTTTGATATGTTCCAAGACCCGAAATAAGCTTTCAGGAACAGGACAGTAGTGAGATAACCATACCTGTAAAAATAGGACACAAAACATTTAAAGCCCTTATTGACACTGGAGCTAGTCACATCCTGATAACACCACAGTGTCTTCCAGAATCCCAGTTTGTGAGTACAGGTAAACTTGGGGTCAGGTGTATACATAGAGATGAACAGGTATACCCCACAACTAAACTCACGGTTAACATCAATAACCAAAGCTACATATTAAAGCTAGACATAATGCAAAAATCTGCTCATGCTGTCGTTTTAGGCAAAAATATCCCGATTCTGGTAGATCTTTTAAACACTGAGCAGAGAACTGCAGAGGTTATGGCTGTAACAAGGTTGTAGGCTAGAAAGGTTTAAACTGCAAACAAAACAGTGGAGTTTTAAAAGAATTACCATATGCTGTCAAACCAAAATGCAAGAAAACAAAAAGGACAGGAAAAAATTAGAGGCACAACAATAGTGGAACAATTGGATGCACCCATAAGTGAAACATTTGCCTTACCTGGTGACATAGCAACGTTGCAAAGGCAGGATGAAGCACTCAAACCCTTGTTTTTAGACTGTGCTAAGGAAAGAGAATAAGCTCAGGGAAGTCAACTCATTCTGAAAGACAACAAGCTCTAGGTCAAAAATGGTGTTGAGCGATTAGTGGTTCCCAAATGTCTCAGAGATGAAGTTTTAAAGCTGGGTCATTCGGACCCGTGGCCAGGTCAATTGGGTCAGGCTAAAACACACAGCAGATTTGCAAGTCGATTTTACAGGCCAAGTCAGCTGCTAGATATACAGTGGGGAGAACAAGTATTTGATACACTGCTGATTTTTCAGGTTTTCCCACTTGCAAAGCATGTAGAAGACTGTAATTTTTATCATAGGTACTCTTCAACTGTGAGTGATGGAATCTAAAACAAAAATCCAGAAAAATACATTGTATGATTTTTAAATAATTAATTTCCATTTTATTGTGGGAAATAAGTATTTGATCATCTATCAACCAGTAAGAATTTTGGCTCTCACAGACATGTTACTTCTTCTTTAAGAAGCCCTCCTGTTCTCCACTCATTACCTGTATTAACTGCACCTGTTTGAACTCGTTACCTGTATAAAAGACACCTGTCCACACACTCAATCAGTCAGACTCCAGCATCTCCACAATGCCCAAGACCAGAGAGCTTTGTAAGGACATCAGGGATAAAATTGTAGACCTGCACAAGGCTGGGATGGGCTACAGGACAATAGGCAAGCAGCTTGGTGAGAAGGCAACAACTGTTGGTGCAATTATTAGATGGAAGAAATGCAAAATAACGGATAATCTCCCTCGGTCTGGGGCGCCATGCAAGATCTCACCTCGTGGAGCATCAATGATCTTGAGGAAGGTGAGGAATGAGCCCAGAATTACACGGCAGGACCTGGTCAATGACCTGAATAGAGCTGGGACCACAGTCTCAAAGAAAACAATCAGTAACACTCTACGCCGTCAAGGATTAAAATCCTGCAGTGCACGCAAGGTGCCCTTCCTCAAGCCAACGCATGTCAAAGCCCGTCTGAAGTTTGCAAATGACCATCTGAATGATCCAGAGGAGGAATGGGAGAAGGTCATGTGGTCTGATGAGACAAAAATAGAACTTTTTGGTTTAAACTCCACTCGTCATGTTTGGAGGAAGAAGAATGATGAGTACAACCCCAAGAACACCATCCCAACCGTGAAGCATGGCGGTGGAAACATCATTCTTTGGGGATGCTTTTCTGCAAAGGGGACAGGACGACTGCACCGTATTGTGGGAAGGATGGATGGGGCCATGTATCGTGAGATTTTGGCCAACAACCTCCTTCCCTCAGTAAGAGCACTGAAGATGGGTCGTGGCTGGGTCTTCCAGCATGATAACGACCCAAAATACACAGCCAGGGCAACTAAAGAGTGGCTCCGTAGGAAACATCTTAAGGTCCTGGAGTGGCCTAGCCAGTCTCCAGACCTGAATCCAATAGAAAATCTTTGGAGGGAGCTTAAAGTCTGTGTGGCCCAGCGACAGCCACGAAACCTGAAGGCTCTGGAGGAGATCTGTATGGAGGAGTGGGCCAAAATCCCTGCTGCAGTGTGTGCAAACCTTGTCAAGAACTACAGGAAACGTCTCATCTCTGTAATTGCAAACAAAGGTTTCTGTACCAAATATTAAGTTTCTTTTTCTGGTGTATCAAATATTTATTTCCCACAATAAAATGGAAATTAATTATTTAAAAATCATACAATGTATTTTTCTGGATTTTTGTTTTAGATTCCATCACTCACAGTTGAAGAGTACCTATGATAAAAATTACAGTCTTCTACATGCTTTGCAAGTGGGAAAACCTGAAAAATCAGCAGTGTATCAAATACTTGTTCTCCCCACTGTAGCTGAATTTTGTAATGTCTGTCCAGAGTGTCAGTTAACAGCATCTGAGAAAAAGTCAGACAGGGTGCCATTAATAAGTCTGACAGTTACTGACATGCCATTTTCACGGATTGCCATGGATATAATACACCCTTTACCAAGAGGCCGGGCAGGAAATCGCCATATTTTAGTAATCTGGGTCTATGCTACCCGGAAGCATTTGCTCTGAGAAAGACTGAAAGGCTAAACATCCTGTCCTACGTTCTCAAGATAAGGGACAAGCTGAGGGAGCTGAAGGAAAGGATACCAGCTGGGCTGTTTAAAGAACAACCAGGACAGACAAGCCTCATGCAGCACATTATCTGGTACTGGTATCTGGTATCTGTCACTGGTAGCTGACTCATCACCAGCCCATACACAGTAGAGACTTGTGACTATGTGACATGTTAACTACCTGGTGATTCTGGGGGAATGAGGGCGCTGCAATTTCACCAACTGGATAAAAACAATGACGGGTGGATAGACACATAGCTAGCTAGCTAGATAAATAGATAGATAGTTGGATAGATGAATTCCTCTGAATTTTCTGCTCTTAGTATAAGAGGCAAGGGGTCATTTAATTCAAATAATTCTTTACATTTTTCTATTTAAACAATAAGCAGCATTTTCTGCTTTTCTCTTTCATTACAGAAACCTGTTTCTGAAATAAAACAAAGAGAAATGTCCTGACTGTCCTACAATTTCTTCAATTGGATCAAATCTGTCTAGTTAGGTAGATAGACAGATACGTAGCACGCGTAAATGTAACACAGGAGCTACGTTAGCTAACTCAGTGTCTACACCAACCGTTACACCACAACAGGCATTTCTATTGAGGGACAGATCAACCATAGGTTGGGATTCTTCAGGGGTTTGGACCAGTGTTGATATCTCACTAGGTACTCTAAGGAGAGCTTGGACAGAGATGTGACGGACCAGTGAGTACAGGGTTAAAGATACACTCATATATTTATTCACAGAAATGATGTGACCTTCTTCTTATGTGTGTGTGTGAATAGTTGTGAGTGGCTAATAGGAAAGAAAAAAAACATAAAAAGTAGGAGTTATAAATGAGTTATAAGAGGAAACTGTAGATCAATGAGGCTCTATATATATATAAAAAAAAAATAACGGTACTGGAAAAATGCAGAAGTTCAGATTTAACAACAAAACCCAATACACATAAGGCCCTCAACAAAAGTTTAAATGGTAGTAAAATAATAAACTTCAGAGGCAAGAATTCGTGAGATATTTTACTCAACTTTAACAATATAACAGTCCTTTAAGTCTGAAATGTGAACCAACAGTTTTTTCCTTTTGTTATAATCAAAGTTCCTTTCTGGTGTAATATCGTCTCAAAGTGTCAGAAAAGTGTGTTTAAATCTTCACTACCCGGATAGACTAAGACTGTGTGTGTGTGTGTGTGTGTGTGTGTGTGTGTTCCCGCTTCTGACGTCACTCGCGCAGTACTCTGGGAAGTGTAGTCTCGCCATCTTGGACAAATTCGCTCGCTTTTCCCGTCAACAAAACAACCTGTACGATACAGCACTAAGTTCAGCAAGACTGTACGACAAGCATATTCATCTCAGCATGTCTCTGAGTCCGTAAACAGCAGGATTTAACACTTAACATCGTAGATTTACACTTAAACAAGATGCTAATCCCGCTAGCCTCTGCCTGTTAGCCTACAGCTTAGCAGCTGAAACGAACTAGCCGAGGTCTGTCTCCCACATTTATACTCCGGCTGTTTAATAATCTTTTAACTCCCTTATCAACACTTTCAACATCTTATCACTTGGAAATCTACACTTACTAACTCATAATCCCTCCTTAAACAGCCCTGTCTGAACTCACCGGTGTTTCTCTTCACAACTGAACAGAAACTGATGAGAGTTTATCAAACTCAGGACTAAAGAACACTGAAAAAACGAGGAATGGGGGATTTTATATCCCCTCTGGACCCTTAATCAGCTTTTAACTTCAATAACTGCTCACAAAAAATAGCACCACAGCATCAGCTCTGGACACAACACACACTCACACTTGAAGAGAGCAAGAAGTGAAGAGGGGGAGAGAAGGTGGGGGGCAAATGAACAGCCTCTGTAGAAGAGCTCAGAAAGAGGCTCCTAATTTTAACAGGGTTACAGACAGACAGACAGACAGATAGATAGAGAGACAGACAGATAGATAGACAGATAGAGAGACAGATAGATAGATAGATAGATAGATAGATAGATAGATAGACACCTTAAAACAAACAGTGCGGGAACTAGAGCGTAAATGGCGGACGACCAAACTAGAGGTGTTCCACTCTGCATGGAAGGACAGCCTTAGTCAATATAGAAAGGCACTCATTAAAGCTCGCTCAGTGTATTTGGCCTCGCTGATCGAGAAAAACAAAAACAATCTCAGAGTTCTTTTTACTGAGATCTCTAAACTTAGTAAAAGCCAGGCAGATTCTCAACCCCAGATTCCAACATCTTTAACCAGTAATGTTTTTATGGACTATTTTAAAAATAAAATAGAAAATATTAGACAACAAATCCAACCCTGCTTATTAAATCAAACATGGCCGTCACCTGATGTAGTTGCTTTAGATCATAACTTAGTTGTAGAACAAAGGCTGGAAGCCTTCTACCCACTTCTACAAAAATTATTTCCTCAGCTAATTGTACAACCTGTACTCTCGACCCAATTCCCTCTAAATTGCTAAAAGAAATACTCCCAATTATAATCACACCTCTTTTAACAATTGTAAATTCATCCCTTTGCCTTGGGCATGTACCCCAAACCCTTAAAATAGCAGTTATAAAACCTTTAATCAAGAAACCAAATCTTGATCCTAGCGTATTATCTAATTATAGACCCATCTCCAACTTAACATTCGTATCTAAGATATTAGAAAAAGCTATGGCCCAACAACTCTGCTTATACCTGAGTAAAAATTACATGTATGAGAAATTCCAATCTGGATTTAGACCAAATCACAGCACAGAGACAGCCCTAGTGAAGATTACAAATGATCTCCTTCTTGCCTCTGATCAAGGCTACGTATCTTTATTAGTCCTACTAGACCTTAGTGCAGCCTTTGATACAATAGATCATACTATATTACTAGAAAGATTAGAGAAAATGGTTGGAATCACAGGGACAGCCCTATCATGGTTCCAATCATATCTAACGGGACGCTATCAATTCGTAAAGATAAAATATTTATTTTCAAATTACACAAGTAAGATATGGAGTTCTGCAAGGCTCAATTTTAGGACCACTATTATTTACATTACACATGTTACCACTGGGCTCAGTTATAAGCAGACATGGCGTTAATTTCCATTTCTATGCAGATGACACACAGCTCTATATATCAGCCAAACCTGACGATAATTTAGACTACAGAAAATGGAGGACTGTGTAAAGGATATAAAACTCTGGATGTCACATAACTTCCTTCTTCTTAACAGTGACAAAACCGAGGTTCTCCTTTTAGGTCCAAAAGATTCTAGAAATAAACTATCTGACTTAATGTTAGACTTGGCCGATGCTTCCATCATTCCTGGTTTAGCAGCTAAAAATCTTGGTGTCACATTTGACTCAGATTTATCATTTGAGCAACATATAGCTAATATTAGTAGAACAGCCTTTATGCAGCTTAGGAACATCTCCAAACTAAGAAACTCCTTATCACTAGATTAGACGCAGAAAAGCTAGTACATGCTTTTATTACCTCAAGGCTAGATTACTGTAATGCATTACTGTCAGGTTGTTCCAGCAGGAACCTCAATAAACTTCAGCTGGTGCAAAATGCTGCAGCCAGGGTCCTTACTAAAACTAGAAAATTTGACCATATCAGTCCAGTTCTATCAGCACTTCATTGGCTCCCAGTTAAATTCCGTATCGAATACAAAATTCTTCTATTAACATGTAAGGCCCTACATGGCCTCGCTCCTGAATACCTGCGGGATCTTATTGTATATTACGAACCATCAAGACTACTTAGATCTCAGGGTGCTGGCCTCTTACTCGTGCCCAAAATTCAGAAAACCTCAGCAGGGGGAAGAGCCTTTTCTTATAAAGCCCCCCAACTCTGGAATAACCTTCCAGATAATGTTCGGGACTCAGACACAGTCTCAATCTTTAAATCTAAGCTGAAAACGTTTAGTTTAGCTTTTGGTAATTAATGTTTCTTAGATAAGGGTTGCAGGTCCAGGGAATTGTAGGGAATTGTACGGAATTGTAGGACACTGAGATGCTGGAGCTGTCGTCTCGCTGCTTACACGCGATCACTCAGGTTTGTTGGAGCAGATAGATGCTGGTGTTTTCAGGGTGCTCCCGTGTCCATGTTACCTTCTGGCTCTCTCCTTTTAAGTAGGCTGTTATAATCAGTCCTGCCGGAGTCGTCAGACATACTCTGATGCGGATGCTCAACATTCTCCGCCCTCCATAAAATTCCTCTCAGAACTAACTTTCTCTTTCTCTTTTTACCTTCTCAGAGTAAATGGCCACCCAGCCCGACCTGCTGGAAGATTGCCCGCTGAGGTCCCCTGCGTCAAACCAGCTGCCACCTACCAGTCCGGCCAGCGACCCATGGCGGACCGGCGGCTCTCCCGCCTGCCGCTGCTGCCTGTTTGGTGGCCGTATTGAAACCTAGATGGACTCGTGTCTGTCTGCCACTATTAATATCACCACTATTAACTTTCTGTTGTATCTGGTTTGGTAATTTTTATCATTATTGTTTAAATAGTTCTGACCAAAGGAGGATGGGTCCCCCTTGTGAGTCTTGGTTCCTCCCAAGGTTTCCTTCTCCAGCTCTGAGGGAGTTTTTCCTTGCCACTGTCGCCGTTGGCTTGCTCACAGGGGTCTTTGATCCTTCATGTTATTTCTTCTTTCTTCTCTGTCTCTGTCCTTTATTAAGTATTAATTATGTAAAGCTGCTTTGTGACAACAGTTGTAAAAAGCGCTATACAAATAAATCTGACCTGACTTGACAGTGACTGAATGTGTGTAATTTAGCTTCAGTACACCACCTCAGGGGATCTGAAATCAAGTAGTCACACAAATGAGCGGGGCCTTGGCATCGCCTTCCGCACTTTCAGCTTCCTCTGGTTTTTCTGTTCTTTCTGTCATTAGCAGTGCAAGCTGTTGTAGGAACCCGTGTGATGAGTATCACAGATCTGCTCCTCAAGGGTTGTTTTAACAACAGCAAGATTTATTTCCTACAGAAATGGTACATTTATCTTCTGAGGTGTATTTTTATTACAATAGACTAATTATTGTAACTGTGCATAATTATTAAATATACATATTTTAGTTTCAGGATTCGAGGAATCGTTCCTCTGCCGGTCAGTACAGCCTCAGGAGGAAACTAGTACCTACTAGACGGCTGAGAGAGTACTTGGAGGAAGCGTCTGCAGCTAAAAGTAGACCTTCTAAGCCCAAAGCTCCAGACATCTCAATACAGGTGTTGACATGTCCCTGGCAATGAACCACATGATAATTGGAGCAAACAATTAGAAAGGTGTACTTGCTCTTCTCCTACTGTAATACCCTTAGTATGGGTTACACTAGCTTTACCTGTTAGTATCAGTTAGTTAGTTTAAATGCCAGAGTAGCAACAGTATTACATCAGTTTAACATGCTAGTGTTTAACATTTAATTAATAAAGATACATTTATATTAAGATAAAAGCAAAACTTTATTCAGAGAAAAACGTCTCAGTAATGATCAATAAATATCTTTCCATAAAATTTAATCTGGCATATAAGTATGACAGCTGTGTGAAGATGGGCAATTAATCATGTGGGGGGGGGGGGGATAAAGGTGTCACGGCACCGGCCCGTCTCACCTACTTACACCTAGAGTCTTTATACAAGGAAGCTGTTACTGACATAATAATCGCTACATGGCGCTTCTTTCACCTGTCATTCAGTTGGGTGTAGAGACTCTCGATATGTCAGGTAAGTATAGACTGTGCTTATAAAAATAATATTATAATTATGTTATATTACATAATGAAAATATATATTACAATAATCCATTGATAATATAATACCAAACGTATATTTAAATAATTGTTTACTGTTGACTACAGAATATTGGTTCCTCAAAATACCACTTCCCTTCTATTACCATAAAGGTAACACTAACAAGTGATTGTCATTTTAGTTCATTTAGACTTTAATTTATTGTATTTATTCATTATTATTGTATTTGGTGTATTAGAATGTATTGCTTGTTTTCTAGAAAGAATTCATAATCCTGTGTGAATAATTCATAAGAGTATTTTATGGACAATCAATTCTTTAACAGGCTTATTTACTATTTAAGTGGTGAAAAATGCACAGACACATCAGTGGAATGCACCTCGCACCAGCAGGTGTTACAGTATAAGAGCATCACAAAGACTATAAACCTTTGAGAAACTGCCCTTCTAGGAAGAAAAACAGCATACCCCAGCAAACCAGACCAGCATAAACCAGTTTAAACCATTTTAGATGAAGATGTAATCCTCAGTTTGGAAAAGTAGTGATTTTTTAACAGGTTTTGGGAGGCATCGTTGGCAGCTGATGATTAATAGCCTTTTATTAAAGATGAATGAAGATGACCTAGGCCCAAATATGTGATGTCCTCATACTTTATTAAAACTACTGTAATAAAAGAAGTGGGAATGTTACTTTTTACCTCTGGAAATAGATGAAATCAGACCACTTTACACAGTAAGCCCCAAATCTCAAAATCTCTTTATTTAACCAACTATGTTACAATTTTACTTGGTGAGAGCAACACAACTATGACATGTAACAAAAAACAGGCCGTTAACAAGTATTATACTAAAAGAGAAAAATACACGAAACAATAAATAGAATAAATAATAAGTTAAAAAAGTAACAAAGAGCTGTAAAAATCTGTAGTCAGAAATCTGTACTTGTACAGGTATGAATACTGTACATCAATATGTAGCCCGAGTAGACATCTATATACAAACTATTATGTACAGATATGATAAACATCTACAGAAACTTAACATCTGTGCAAATAATCATAGTGCAAATGGTAAGCATGTTATGTATCCGTACTTTGTTGAAGTTAAAATCAGTTTGGTTCAGTGAAATTTAGAAGCTCAGTTTTAAAGAACTTTTCTTTAGAATAGGTTTATAGATTAGAGTGTGAACCCTAATGTAAAATTTGCAGTTCTATTATTAAGCTTATATTTCACAATTGCACATTTCTGTTCCAAAGTTCATGACAGTACATCAGTTATGAGAGAAAAAAAAGTACATTTTAATAACAATAATAATAATAATAATAATAATAATAAGAAGAAGAAGAATAAGAAGAAGAAGAAGAAGAAGAAGAAGAAGAAAAAGAAAAAGAAGAAGAAGAAAAGTAGTTAAAATAGTAAAAAAGAGTTAAAAGTCATGTTTGCTGCTTTTCCTGATCTCAGTGTCTTCGCCTCCTCCTTTTCCTCTTGGGTTGCTTAGGCAGTGGCTCTCTGCTTGTGTCCAGTTCAAAGTGAGGGGCGAAGCTTGTCCCAGTTGGTGAGCTGAAGACCTCTGCGATCTGGACCTCCATACTCCGAGCAGGACAGCGGCACTCCTCCCACAGGCGCTGCTTAATTTCTCGGCCTAGCTGCAGGCTGTAGGGATGGAGATGTCCTGATGGAGTTCTGAGCAGAGGGTCCACCACAGAACCAGAAGTGAGGTCTCTCTACCAGTGGAGCTCATCACTGGGACTGAGTCAGGAGCAGTGGGTGGACTGACAACAGTCTGAATCAAGAAGCACAAAAAGAAGATTCAGATGGACAGAACCTTGTTGCCCGGGGGGCGTCCTATGAACCTGTAAGACAAAACAAATGACAATACATATATAGAAACTTTATGATCACCTATGTGTTACACAGAAGCAGACCAATTTAAAGCAAAAAACACACAGTTGCAGAAGGACAGACCCTCGTTGGCCACATCTACCATCACAAGTTTTGAAATGGAATGGTCACTAACCTTTCACACTTGCAGAAAGATAGATAGCAAGTCACACACACAGTTGCACATGGACAGACCCTTGTCCACCACATCCACCATCAGAACCTGTAGGACAAAAAAAGAAAGTCAATACATGTATAGAAACTGAAAGATCACTTACCTTTAACACAGTTGCAGAACATTAGACAGCGAACAAGACAGCTACAGATGGACAGACTGTGGTGGCTGGATGCATGGTCAGGGAGGGAGGGGCTCATGGGGTCATGAACCTATAAGACAAAAAAATAAAATACATGTATAGAAACTGAATGATCACCTACCTCTTACACACTTGCAGACAGATAGATAGCGAGCCACACACAGGTGACTTGAAGGAAAGATCCACCATCAGGAATGGGGGGAGCATTGGGTCCTGAAAGCATGTAAGACAACAGAAAGGCAATACATGTATAGAAACTGAACGATCACTTACCTGTTACAGAGTTGCAGAATGATGGACAGCGAACCACACACAGTTACAGATGAAAATATATTTGTTAAAAGGATACACCTTCAGGGAGAAGAAGAGGTTGATGAACTTCTTGAGAATCTGTCACACAAAAAAGAAAGTCAATACATGTATAGAAACTGAATGATCATCCACCTGTTACACACTTCCACATGGATAGTAGAGAGTCACACACAGTTGCAGATGCACAGACCCTTGAAGGACAGATCCACCATCAGGAAGGGGGGAGCCATTGATCTTGAAAGCCTGTAAGACAACAAAAAGTCAATACATGTATAGAAACTGAATGATCGCCTACCTGTTACACACTTACAGACAGATAGATAGCGAGCCACACACACAGTTGTAATGGACAGACCCTTGTTGGCTGTATGCACCATCAGGAAGGGGGGAGCCATTGGTCCTGAAAGCCTGTAAGACAACAAAAAGAAAGTCAATACATGTATAGAAACTGAATGATCACTTACCTGTTACACACTTGCAGTCAGATAGATAGCCACACACACAGTTGCAATGGACAGACCCTTGTTGGCTGTATGCACCATCAGAAAGGTGGGAGACGTTGTTCCTGAAAGCCTGTAAGACAACAAAAAGTCAATACATGTATAGAAACTGAATGATCACCTACCTGTTACACACTTACAGACAGATAGATAGCGAGCCACACACACAGTTGTAATGGACAGACCCTTGTTGGCTGTATGCACCATCAGGAAGGGGGGAGCCATTGGTCCTGAAAGCCTGTAAGACAACAAAAAGAAAGTCAATACATGTATAGAAACTGAATGATCACCTACCTGTTACACACTTGCAGACAGATAGTAGCGAGTCACACACACAGTTGCAATGGACAGACCCTTGTTGGCTGTATGCACCATCAGAAAGGGGGGAGCCATTGTTCCTGAAAGCCTGTAAGACAACAAAAAGGCAATACATGTATAGAAATTGAACGATCACTTACCTGTTACAGAGTTGCAGAATGATGGACAGCGAACCACACACAGTTGCAGATGAAAATATATTTGGTAGAAGGATACACCTTCAGGGAGAAGAAGAGGTTGATGGACTTCTTGAGAACCTGTAACACAAAAAAGAAAGTCAAAACATGTATAGAAACTGAATGATCACCTACCTGTTACACACTTGCAGACAGATAGATAGCGAGCCACACACACAGTTGCAATGGACAGACCCTTGTTGGTTGTATGCACCATCAGGAAGGGGGGAGCCATTGGTCCTGAAAGCCTGTAAGACAACAAAAAGGTGTAGTGTATTTATTGGCTATACAGATGTCCATAGGCCTGAAGGAATGGTATGGAGTTGAGGAATGATATGGTAAGCCACACGGGGTAGATGTGGAAAAGAAAGGGGGTCCTGTTTCCTGACCAAATGTGAAAACTATACATGAATCAACAAACATAAGATGCTGTTTAGATTTGGACATCCCTTTGGGTGTACATGACATAGATTTAAACGTGGTCCAGATGTGTCTGTGGACAATGTATGTAATGGTGGGGGCTGATGAGTGTTCCTTATGGATGAAATGCAAAGATTCTGCATATGGGAACAATCCAACAGAATATGACGTGTAGTAGGGTATACACACTCAAGGTATTCCTATGTCGAGGAGAGAGATCGAGGAGCACTCAGAATTGGCAGACTCTCTCCACACTTACTGTACTTTTGATTGGAATAAAATATTTCATTGTTACAACTAAAGACGGTGGTTACAGACTCTCCTTTTTAAATAAGAAGTCCATCTCCAGAGTGTTAGAAATCCGGCGTCCAGGAGACAGATTCAGGAGTCAGGAGACTGGATCTTCAGTGTTGATGAGTTTATTGGTACACACAGATGTACAACTCGATCGGTCACGGTCAATCCAGTCTGATTAGGGGTATTTTGAGAGGGCCTTATATACATTGGAAATTGTGGGAGGAGAAAGGTTGATGAAGAGGAGTTTAAGGAGGGGTAGGAGGGGGATGAAGGATAGGTCACTTGGAGTATCAACAATAGGGGGTGATAGTTATCACTTTAAAGAGGGGTAGGAGGTGGGTGAAGTTGAGGGGGGGTTGATGGTATACAAAGAGAAAGAGTGACCACTTTAGGCCGGCAGACGAAGGGTAACAAAAGGTGAGACAAAGGATTAAGATAACCATTTGATAACAAGTTGAAACCACATGAAAGTAATGTTAGAAAATACCATATTTTCTCTCAATTCCCCCTTTGATTCTCATGGAGAATCACAAAACAATATTAAGACTACTAAGTACAATACAAATGTACAATAAGAAGTCAAAAACAAAAACAAACAAAATAAACAATGTAAAAGGCAATAACTATACAAAAACAGGGCAGTGCCTATTTCTATATTATTATGCTAAAGAATGTCACATTGAAGTTGTCCACGGCTGCAACTTCCTGAAAAACACCATAGAGAGTTTTCTTCTGTGTCTGTGAGCAGTCACAGTGTGTGTCCAAGTTATGTTTGTGAACATCAGCCAATGGTAGATCATCCAGGTAGTCCAGTGGTCAGTTGGTTCTTCGAGTCTGAAGCTTGGGTGCAATGTGTCAAAAACTATTCTTGCCATTCTCAATGAACAGGAGCACTGTCTGGCTCCAACTGATCTGTAACACAGAAGTAACATTGCGCAGTAAACTGTTCATTGTTGTTGGGAATTTTTCACCATTAGTTTACCTGCTCATCCCCACTATCTGTCCCTCAGAGGAGGCTGCTATGGTAATGCATAGTGTGTTGAAAGTCTTCACCAAAGGGTTGGCCCCTATGGCATAAAAACCATAGTTCTTCCCTGAGGCTCTGTGCATTACCCACCTCTTCTCTTTACTGACCCTATTATTTCGTTCGGATGAGCAGATACAACCTTACAGTAAGAAACATGAATAACTGTTTCCTTTACATTTCACTGCTGAATCAGGGATTAGCATAACCTGAAATGGGCCACCCCATCTAAGTTCTAAGGACTGTTCATCACTGTTTCCTCACCAAGATCCATTGACCTTTCAGCAAGTAGCACAGTTTTGGCCAGCTAATCTTGTTAGTTCTGAAAACATTTCTGAAACACTAGTGTAACCAGGTAGTGTAATGCTAGTGTCACATCATCTGGAGACATTTTCACACCATTATTTAGCCATATCTATTATTCCACAGATCAGTGGTTCACTCTAGTGTTCACTCTAAATCTACAATAGGGCCATGTTGCCCAGGGTTATCTTTAAGCAGATCGTATAGTGGTTTTTAAAAATGTAGCATTACTTACAAGGCCTAAGAAAGCTTGGCAATTAGTGCACTGTGCTTGGCAGTGACATTGCGATAACTGCAGCTTCTCTACAAGGCACAATTCCTCTAGAACCCTGGGTAACATTGTCCAGAATATGTACACCAGCACAACACAACTGAACTGCATCAGGACTGACCTTATGTCCCTTGCTTACATAAAAAACAGTAAAAAAGAATAAAAAAAAAAGTGCATTTATGCATTTGATATGCATTTTCTCATTCACACTACTTGGGTGTCATTAACATGCTACAGTAAGTATGGTGAGTTCAATTCTGTGGACAGTTTAGTTTAAACCACAGCAGGAGGAACTGTTGATGTCCCTATGACTCTCTGTATTCCATTGAATATCAGAAACAACTGCTCTGTGACTCCCTGCAAGGTCCTTGACGTCAAAGACAATTGCTCTTGTGAAATCCCTGCTGGGCTTCCCTGTGAAAACCCCCCAGAAGAATTTCCCACTAGGTTGTCTCTCAACCTTGCACCCATATTGTGGCTATCTGCCCGCTTTTTGCGACATACTCTAGAAAAGTGACCAATTTGATGACAGAAATGACACTGTTTCTTCTGATTAGAGAACCTCTTGCTTGCATCTGAGTTAGAGCTAGTCTCTGTGAGGACATGGATTGATGCTGGAACATGGCATGGTTCTAGATCAATGTCCAATCGGTCAAGTTCATTCTTAAGGTCACTCCACTTAGTTTGCCGCCAATTTGGAACAGCAGTCACCAGAGCTTGTTTTAGATCTGTCCGTAGTGACTCAACCAGCTGTCCAAAATGGGGACCATCAGTTGTACTGTCAATGTTATCACCATTGTATTGATGAATACCTGAGTGACGCAAAAAGACTCTTTCAAACCTCTCACAGAAGTCTGCTGCAGATTCTCCCTTTCTTTGTCTACATTTGGTTATCTGTGTCCAGTCAGTTGTTTTATGGCATTGACAGCTATTCCAATCATTGAAAGCTTTCCATCCCCCTTCAAGGTTCTGGCCATTGTTACCCATAGCATTTAACACCTTTTTAGCAAGCTGTCTACTGTCTGCAACGTTAAGTACCTGGCTTGCTATAGCTACAGCATCATTGGGGTGCAAAGAGTAGAGATTCCTTTTCTTATGCATGAGGTCAATGAAATCAAGCCCCATTTTCCTTGGATGCTTAAACTCCTTGGACAACTTGTCCAAAGTATCTGCATCTAAAGGAACATGACCAATTTCTACACTGGTTTCAGTACCTCGGCATTTTGCGTGATTAAGTACTTCAGAAGATACAATGGTTACAGGTCTCATCTGAACTCGCCTTGCACTAGCATGTTCAGAACCCTCGTCAGAAGATGAAGATTCTGATCCATCAGAATGAACAGTCTCATTGCCTTTGTCGTTTACAGATAATTCAGGATACAGCCTTACTGTTACTTGAGAATCTCCATCCTCTGTGTAACATGGCTGACCTGCTGGAGGGGCAACAGAAGGACACTGGCACCTTGATTTAGTTTTACAACTAGCATGCTGCTGTTCAACTTCTGTCAGGTTTTGCTGAAGTGTCTTACATGTTCTATTGGCATTTATGGTAGCTGTTTTATGCCGTCTGCATTCACTAATTAGTTCTAAGATCTTTCCCTGAGCTTCCTTTAACTCATCTTCCATAGACTTTAACTTGCATTTCCAATATTGCTTAATTACAAAAAGACACTTCTTCACTGAGTCATGCTTAAGGCCATAACCTAAAGCTACCTTACACTCAGCAAAAGTCCATTCTCTATCAGCAGAGAAACCTTTGGAGGAAAAGTACTGAGTTATCTTTTGCTCATTAATATGTTTCTTCACTATGCCATTGATTACCTTTTCAAAATCAGAATCAGTCCACTGAAGCATTTCAGTCCCTCCCTTAACTAAGGTGCTGCTTTTATAGTTAAGAGGCTTCCATGAGTCTTTACCAAGATTCTGAGTATGTTGGCCTTTTCTGGACATGGTGAGGGAACAGGAGAACAAAACAAAGTTTTCTTCTTATTAACTACAGAAGAACAAAAACACTACTCATCAGTAACAAACAGACCTCTCTCTGTTCAGAGAGGATTCCGGTTACAAACGTTATGTTTAACAGTAACAAAACAAACTTCTCTCCTTTAGAGAGGATAACAGCCACAAAACACTAGGTTTTTGTCAGTGACAAACAACAAAACTTCCCTCAAAAACAGGATAACAGCCACAAACACTAGGTTTCTATCAGTGACAAACAACCAAACTTCCCTCAAACAGAGAGGATAACAGCCACAAAACACTAGGTTTTTATCAGTGACAAACAACCAAACTTCCCTCAAACAGAGAGGATAACAGCCACAAAACACTAAGTTTCTATCAGTGACAAACAACAAAACTTCTCTTCTTTCAGAGAGGCTAACAATTACTGACTCCTCTGTCTTAGGAAACCAGAATTTCTCTTCGATTCGAAATGGCGTTTACTCACCAAGAAGGTTTCAGTAGGCCATCCGGGTCACGGCACCAAATTGTTAGAAATCCGGCGTCCAGGAGACAGATTCAGGAGTCAGGAGACTGGATCTTCAGTGTTGATGAGTTTATTGGTACACACAGAGATGTACAACTTGATCGGTCACGGTCAACCCAGTCTGATTAGGGGTATTTTGAGAGGGCCTTATATACATTGGAAATTGTGGGAGGAGAAAGGTTGATGAAGAGGAGTTTAAGGAGGGGTAGGGGGGGGTGAAGGATAGGTCACTTGGAGTGTCAACAATAGGGGGTGATAGTTATCACTTAAAGAGGGGTAGAAGGTGGGTGAAGTTGAGGGGGGGTTGATGGTATACAAAGAGAGAGAGTGACCACTTTAGGCCGGCAGACGAAGGGTAACAAAAGGTGAGACAAAGGATTAAGATAACCATTTCATAACAAGTTGAAACCACATGAAAGTAATGTTAGAAAAGACCATATTTTCTCTCAAGAGGAAGACGAACCGAGATGACAAAGGCAATACATGTATAGAAACTGAATGATCACCCACCTGTTACAAACTTGCAGACAGATAGATAGCGAGCCACACACACAGTTGCAGTGGACAGACCCTTGTTGGCTGTATGCACCATCAGGAAGGGGGGAGCCATTGGTCCTGAAAGCTTGTAAGACAACAAAAAGTCAATTCATGTATAGAAACTGAATGATCACTTACCTGTTACACACTTGCAGACAGAGAGTAGCGAGTCACACACAGTTGCAGATGCACAGACCCTTGGTTCATGCGGTCCAAAAAACCTGTAAGACAAAAAAAAGAAAGTCAATACATGTATAGAAACTGAATGATCACCTACCTGTTACACACTTGCAGACAGATAGTAGCGAGTCACACACAGTCGCACATGCACAGACCCTTGGTTCATGAGGTCCGAAAAACCATTAAGACGAAAAAAGAAAGTCAATACATGTATAGAAACTGAATGATCACCTACCTGTTACACACTTGCAGACAGATAGCAGCGAGACACACACAGTTGCAGATGCACAGACCCTTGGTTCATGTGGTCCGAAAAACCTGTAAGACAAAAAAAGAAAGTCAATACATGTATAGAAACTGAATGATCACCTACCTGTTACACACTTGCAAACAGATAGTAGCGAGTCACACACAGTTGCAGATGCACAGACCCTAGTTCATGTGGTCCGAAAAACCTGTAAGACAAAAAAAAAGAAAGTCAATACATGTATAGAAACTGAATGATCACCAACCTATTACACACTTGCAGACAGAGAGTAGCGAGTCACACACAGTTGCAGATGCACAGACCCTTGGTTCATGCGGTCCAAAAAACCTGTAAGACAAAAAAAGAAAGTCAATACATGTATAGAAACTGAATGATCACCAACCTATTACACACTTGCAGACAGAGAGTAGCGAGTCACACACAGTTGCAGATGCACAGACCCTTGGTTAATGCGGTCCGAAAAACCTGTAAGACAAAAAACAGAAAGTCAAGAAATGTATAGAAACTGAATGATCACCTACTTGTTACACACTTGCAGACAGATTGATAGCGAGCCACACACACAGTGGCAATGGAAAGACCCTTGGTTCATGCGGTCCGAAAAACCTGTAAGACAAAAAAAAAAAGTCAATACATGTATAGAAAATGAATGATCACTTACCTGTTACACACTTGCAGACAGATAGTAGTGAGTCACACACAGTTGCAGATGCACAAACCCTTGTTTTCATATGGTCCGAAAAACCTGCAAAACAAAAAAAGAAAGTCAAAACATGTATAGAAACTGAATGATCACCTACCTGTTGCACAATTGCAGACAGATAGTAGCGAGTCACACACACAGTTGCAGATGCACAGACCCTTGGTTCTTGCGGTCCTAAAAACCTGTAAGACAAAAAAAGAAAGTCAATACATGTATAGAAACTGAATGATCACCTACCTGTTACACACTTGCAGACAGATTGATAGCGAGCCACACACAAAGTTGCAATAGATAGACCCTTGTTGGCTGTATTCACCATCAGGAAGGGGGGAGCCATTGGTCCTGAAAGCCTGTAAGACAACAAAAAGGCAATACATGTATACAACCTCAATGATCACTTACCTCTTACACACTTGCAGACAGATAGTAGCGAGACACACACAGTTGCAGATGCACAGACCCTTGGATAATGCGGTCCGAAAAACCTGTAAGACAAAAAAAAGAAAGTCAAGAAATGTATAGAAACTGAATGATCACCTACCTGTTACACACTTGCAGACAGATTGATAGCGAGCCACACACACAGTGGCAATGGAAAGACCCTTGGTTCATGCGGTCCGAAAAACCTGTAAGACAAAAAAAAAAAGTCAATACATGTATAGAAAATGAATGATCACTTACCTGTTACACACTTGCAGACAGATAGTAGTGAGTCACACACAGTTGCAGATGCACAAACCCTTGTTTTCATATGGTCCGAAAAACCTGTAAGACAAAAAAAAAAAAAGTCAAAACATGTATAGAAACTGAATGATCACCAACCTGTTACACACTTGCAGACAGATAGTAGCGAGTCAAACACAGTTGCAGATGCACAGACCCTTGGTTCATGCGGTCCAAAAAACCTGCAAGACAAAAAAAGAAAGTCAATACATGTATAGAAACTGAATGATCACCAACCTGTTACAGACTTGCAGACAGATTGATAGCGAGTCACACACAGTTGCAGATGCACAGACCCTTGGTTCATGTAGTCCGAAAGACCTTTAAGACAAAAAAGAAAGTCAATACATGTATAGAAACTGAATGATCACCAACCTGTTACACACTTGCAGACAGATAGTAGCGAGTCACACACAGTTGCAGATGCACAGACCCTTGGTTCATGCGGTCCGAAAAACCTGTAAGACAAAAAAAGAAAGTCAATACATGTATAGAAACTGAATGATCACCTACCTGTTACACACTTGCAAACAGATAGTAACGAGTCACACAGTTGCAGATGCACAGACCCTTGGTTCATGTGGTCCGAAAAACCTGTACGACAAAAAAAGAAAGTCAAAACATGTATAGAAACTGAAGGATCACCTACCTATTACACACATGCAGACAGATAGTAGCGAGTCAAACACAGTTGCAGATGCACAGACCCTTGGTTCATGTGGTCCGAAAAACCTTTAAGACAAAAAAAGAAAGTCAAAACATATATAGAAACTGAATGATCACCTACCTTTTACACACTTGCAAACAGATAGTAGATTGTCACATACAGTTGCAGATGCACAGACCATTGGTTCATGCGGTCCGAAAAACCTGTAAGACAAAAAAAGAAAGTCAAAACATGTATAGAAACTGAATGATCACCTACCTGTTACACACTTGCAGAAGGATAGTAGCGAGTCAAACACAGTTGCAGATGCACAGACCCTTGGTTCATGTGGTCCGAAAGACCTTTAAGACAAAAAGTGAAAGTCAATACATGTATAGAAACTGAATGATCACCAACCTGTTACACACTTACAGACAGATAGTAGTGAGTCACACACAGTTGCAGATGCACAGACCCTTGGTTCATGCGGTCCGAAAAACCTGTAAGACAAAACAAGAAAGTCAAAACATGTATAGAAACTGAATGATCACCTACCTATTACACACTTACAGACAGATAGTAGTGAGTCACACACAGTTGCAGATGCACAGACCCTTGGTTCATGCGGTCCAAAAAACCTGTAAGACAAAAAAAAGAAAATCAATAAATGTATAGAAACTGAATGATCACCTACCTGTTACACCCTTGCAGACAGATAGTAGCAAGTCACACACAGTTGCTGATGCACAGACCCTTGGTTCATGTGGTCCAAAAAACCTGTAAGACAAAAAAAGAAAGTCAATGAATGTATAGAAACTGAATGATCACCTACCTGTTACACAGTTGCAGACAGATAGTAGCGAGTCACACACAGTTGCAGATGCACAGACCCTTGGTTCATGTGGTCCGAAAAACCTGTAAGACAAAAAAAGAAAGTCAAAACCTGTTACACACTTGCAGACAGATTGATAGCGAGTCACACAAACAGTGGCAATGGAAAGACCCTTGGTTCATGCGGTCCGAAAAACCTGTAAGACAAGAAAGAAAGTCAATACATGTATAGAAACTGAAGGATCACCTACCTATTACACACATGCAGAAGATAGTAGCGAGTCAAACACAGTTGCAGATGCACAGACCCTTGGTTCATGTGGTATGAAAGACCTTTAAGACAAAAAAAGAAAGTCAATACATGTATAGAAACTGAATGATCACCAACCTGTTACAGACTTGCAGACAGATTGATAGCGAGTCACACACAGTTGCAGATGCACAGACCCTTGGTTCATGTGGTCCGAAAGACCTTTAAGACAAAAAAGAAAGTCAATACATGTATAGAAACTGAATGATCACCAACCTGTTACACACTTGCAGACAGATAGTAGCGAGTCACACACAGTTGCAGATGCACAGACCCTTGGTTCATGCGGTCCGAAAAACCTGTAAGACAAAAAAAGAAAGTCAATACATGTATAGAAACTGAATGATCACCTACCTGTTACACACTTGCAAACAGATAGTAACGAGTCACACAGTTGCAGATGCACAGACCCTTGGTTCATGTGGTCCGAAAAACCTGTACGACAAAAAAAGAAAGTCAAAACATGTATAGAAACTGAATGATCACCTACCTGTTACACACTTGCAGAAGGATAGTAGCGAGTCAAACACAGTTGCAGATGCACAGACCCTTGGTTCATGTGGTCCGAAAGACCTTTAAGACAAAAAGTGAAAGTCAATACATGTATAGAAACTGAATGATCACCTACCTGTTACACACTTGCAAACAGATAGTAGCGAGTCACACAAAGTTGCAGATGCACAGACCCTTGGTTCATGTGGTCCGAAAGACCTTTAAGACAAAAAAGAAAGTCAATACATGTATAGAAACTGAATGATCACCTACCTGTTACACACTCGCAGACAGATAGTAGCGAGTCACACACAGTTGCAGATGCACAGACTCTTGGTTCATGCGGTCTGAAAGACCTTTAAGACAAAAAAGAAAGTCAATACATGTATAGAAACTGAATGATCACCAACCTGTTACACACTTGCAGACAGATAGTAGCGAGTCACACACAGTTGCAGATGCACAGACCCTTGGTTCATGCGGTCCGAAAAACCTGTAAGACAAAAAAAGAAAGTCAATACATGTATAGAAACTGAATGATCACCTACCTGTTACACACTTGCAAACAGATAGTAACGAGTCACACAGTTGCAGATGCACAGACCCTTGGTTCATGTGGTCCGAAAAACCTGTACGACAAAAAAAGAAAGTCAAAACATGTATAGAAACTGAAGGATCACCTACCTATTACACACATGCAGACAGATAGTAGCGAGTCAAACACAGTTGCAGATGCACAGACCCTTGGTTCATGTGGTCCGAAAAACCTTTAAGACAAAAAAAGAAAGTCAAAACATATATAGAACCTGAATGATCACCTACCTTTTACACACTTGCAAACAGATAGTAGATTTTCACATACAGTTGCAGATGCACAGACCATTGGTTCATGCGGTCCGAAAAACCTGTACGACAAAAAAAGAAAGTCAAAACATGTATAGAAACTGAATGATCACCTACCTGTTACACACTTGCAGAAGGATAGTAGAGAGTCAAACACAGTTGCAGATGCACAGACCCTTGGTTCATGCGGTCTGAAAAACCTGTAACACAAAAAAAGAAAGTCAATACATGTATAGAAACTGAATAATCACCTACCTGTTACACACTTGCAGACAGATAGTAGCAAGTCAGTCACACACAGTTGCAGATGCACAGACCCTTGGTTCATGCGGTCCGAAAAACTGTAAGACAAAACAAGAAAGTCAAAACATGTATAGAAACTGAATGATCACCTACCTATTACACACTTGCAGACAGATAGTAGAGAGTCAAACACAGTTGCAGATGCACAGACCCTTGGTTCATGCGGTCCAAAAAACCTGTAAGACAAAAAAAAGAAAATCAATAAATGTATAGAAACTGAATGATCACCTACCTGTTACACCCTTGCAGACAGATAGTAGCAAGTCACACACAGTTGCTGATGCACAGACCCTTGGTTCATGTGGTCCGAAAAACCTGTAAGACAAAAAAAGAAAGTCAAAACCTGTTACACACTTGCAGACAGATTGATAGCGAGTCACACAAACAGTGGCAATGGAAAGACCCTTGGTTCATGCGGTCCGAAAAACCTGTAAGACAAGAAAGAAAGTCAATACATGTACAGAAACTGAAGGATCACCTACCTATTACACACATGCAGAAGATAGTAGCGAGTCAAACACAGTTGCAGATGCACAGACCCTTGGTTCATGTGGTATGAAAGACCTTTAAGACAAAAAAAGAAAGTCAATACATGTATAGAAACTGAATGATCACCAACCTGTTACAGACTTGCAGACAGATTGATAGCGAGTCACACACAGTTGCAGATGCACAGACCCTTGGTTCATGCGGTCCGAAAAACCTGTAAGACAAAAAAAGAAAGTCAAAACATGTATAGAAACTGAATGATCACCTACCTATTACACACATGCAGACAGAGAGTAGCGAGTCAAACACAGTTGCAGATGCACAGACCCTTGGTTCATGCGGTCCGAAAAACCTGTAAGACAAAAAAAGAAAGTCAATACATGTATAGAAACTGAATAATCACCTACCTGTTACACACTTGCAGACAGATAGTAGCGAGTCACACACAGTTGCAGATGCACAGACCCTTGGTTCATGCGGTCCGAAAAACTGTAAGACAAAACAAGAAAGTCAAAACATGTATAGAAACTGAATGATCACCTACCTATTACACACTTGCAGACAGATAGTAGAGAGTCAAACACAGTTGCAGATGCACAGACCCTTGGTTCATGCGGTCCAAAAAACCTTTACGACAAAAAAAAGAAAGTCAATACATGTATAGAAATTGAATAATCACCTACCTGTTACACACTTGCAGACAGATTGATAGCAAGCCAAAAAAACAGTGGCAATGGAAAGACCCTTGGTTCATGCGGTCCGAAAAACCTGTAAGACAAAAAAGAAATTCAATACATGTATAGAAACTGAATGATCACCTACCTGTTACTCACTTGCAGACAGATTGATAGCAAGCCACACACACAGTGGCAATGGAAAGACCCTTGGTTCATGCGGTCCGAAAAACCTGTAAGACAAAAAAAGAAAGTCAATACATGTATAGAAACTGAATGATCACCAACCTATTACACACTTGCAGACAGATTGATAGCGAGTCACACACAGTTGCAGATGCACAGACCCTTGGTTCATGCGGTCCGAAAAACCTGTAAGACAAAAAAAGAAAGTCAATACATGTATAGAAACTGAATGATCACCTACCTGTTACACACTTGCAGAAGGATAGTAGCGAGTCAAACACAGTTGCAGATGCACAGACCCTTGGTTCATGTGGTCCGAAAGACCTTTAAGACAAAAAGTGAAAGTCAATACATGTATAGAAACTGAATGATCACCAACCTGTTACACACTTACAGACAGATAGTAGTGAGTCACACACAGTTGCAGATGCACAGACCCTTGGTTCATGCGGTCCGAAAAACCTGTAAGACAAAAAAAGAAAGTCAAAACATGTATAGAAACTGAATGATCACCTACCTATTACACACATGCAGACAGAGAGTAGCGAGTCAAACACAGTTGCAGATGCACAGACCCTTGGTTCATGCTGTCCGAAAAACCTGTAAGACAAAAAAAGAAAGTCAATACATGTATAGAAACTGAATAATCACCTACCTGTTACACACTTGCAGACAGATAGTAGCGAGTCACACACAGTTGCAGATGCACAGACCCTTGGTTCATGCGGTCCGAAAAACTGTAAGACAAAACAAGAAGGTCAAAACATGTATAGAAACTGAATGATCACCTACCTATTACACACTTGCAGACAGATAGTAGAGAGTCAAACACAGTTGCAGATGCACAGACCCTTGGTTCATGCGGTCCAAAAAACCTTTACGACAAAAAAAAGAAAGTCAATACATGTATAGAAATTGAATAATCACCTACCTGTTACACACTTGCAGACAGATTGATAGCAAGCCAAAAAAACAGTGGCAATGGAAAGACCCTTGGTTCATGCGGTCCGAAAAACCTGTAAGACAAAAAAAGAAAGTCAATACATGTATAGAAACTGAATGATCACCAACCTATTACACACTTGCAGACAGAGAGTAGCGAGTCACACACAGTTGCAGATGCACAGACCCTTGGTTAATGCGGTCCGAAAAACCTGTAAGACAAAAAAAAGAAAGTCAATACATGTATAGAAACTGAATGATCACCTACCTGTTACACACTTGCAGACAGATTGATAGCGAGCCACACACACAGTGGCAATGGAAAGACCCTTGGTTCATGCGGTCCGAAAAACCTGTAAGACAAAAAAAAAAAAAGTCAATACATGTATAGAAAATGAATGATCACTTACCTGTTACACACTTGCAGACAGATAGTAGTGAGTCACACACAGTTGCAGATGCACAAACCCTTGTTTTCATATGGTCCGAAAAACCTGTAAGACAAAAAAAAAAAAAGTCAAAACATGTATAGAAACTGAATGATCACCTACCTGTTACACACTTGCAAACAGATAGTAGCGCATCACACACACAGTTGCAGATGTACAGACCCTTGGTTCATGTGTTCCGAAAAACCTGTAAGACAAAAAAAGAAAGTCAAAACATGTATAGAAACTGAATAATCACCTACCTGTTACACACTTGCAAACAGATAGTAGCGAGTCACACTCAGTTTTAGATGCACAGACCCTTGGTTCATGTGGTCCGAAAGACCTTTAAGACAAAAAAAAGAAAGTCAATACATGTATAGAAACTGAATAATCACCTACCTGTTACACACTTGCAGACAGATAGTAGCGAGTCACACACAGTTGCAGATGTTCAGACCCTTGGTTCATGTGTTCCGAAAAACCTGTAAGACAAAAAAAGAAAGTCAAAACATGTATAGAAACTGAATAATCACCTACCTGTTACACACTTGCAAACAGATAGTAGCGAGTCAAACACAGTTGCAGATGCACAGACCCTTGGTTCATGCGGTCCAAAAAACCTTTACGACAAAAAAAAGAAAGTCAATACATGTATAGAAATTGAATAATCACCTACCTGTTACACACTTGCAGACAGATTGATAGCAAGCCAAAAAAACAGTGGCAATGGAAAGACCCTTGGTTCATGCGGTCCGAAAGACCTTTAAGACAAAAAGTGAAAGTCAATACATGTATAGAAACTGAATGATCACCTACCTGTTACACCCTTGCAGACAGATAGTAGCAAGTCACACACAGTTGCTGATGCACAGACCCTTGGTTCATGTGGTCCAAAAAACCTGTAAGACAAAAAAAGAAAGTCAATGAATGTATAGAAACTGAATGATCACCTACCTGTTACACAGTTGCAGACAGATAGTAGCGAGTCACACACAGTTGCAGATGCACAGACCCTTGGTTCATGTGGTCCGAAAAACCTGTAAGACAAAAAAAGAAAGTCAAAACCTGTTACACACTTGCAGACAGATTGATAGCGAGTCACACAAACAATGGCAATGGAAAGACCCTTGGTTCATGCGGTCCGAAAAACCTGTAAGACAAAAAAGAAAGTCAATACATGTATAGAAACTGAATGATCACCTACCTGTTACACACTTGCAAACAGATAGTAGCGAGTCACACAAAGTTGCAGATGCACAGACCCTTGGTTCATGTGGTCCGAAAGACCTTTAAGACAAAAAAGAAAGTCAATACATGTATAGAAACTGAATGATCACCTACCTGTTACACACTCGCAGACAGATAGTAGCGAGTCACACACAGTTGCAGATGCACAGACTCTTGGTTCATGCGGTCTGAAAGACCTTTAAGACAAAAAAGAAAGTCAATACATGTATAGAAACTGAATGATCACCAACCTGTTACAGACTTGCAGACAGATTGATAGCGAGTCACACACAGTTGCAGATGCACAGACCCTTGGTTCATGTGGTCCGAAAGACCTTTAAGACAAAAAAGAAAGTCAATACATGTATAGAAACTGAATGATCACCAACCTGTTACACACTTGCAGAAGGATAGTAGCGAGTCACACACAGTTGCAGATGCACAGACCCTTGGTTCATGCGGTCCGAAAAACCTGTAAGACAAAAAAAGAAAGTCAATACATGTATAGAAACTGAATGATCACCTACCTGTTACACACTTGCAAACAGATAGTAAAGAGTCACACAGTTGCAGATGCACAGACCCTTGGTTCATGTGGTCCGAAAAACCTGTACGACAAAAAAAGAAAGTCAAAACATGTATAGAAACTGAAGGATCACCTACCTATTACACACATGCAGACAGATAGTAGCGAGTCAAACACAGTTGCAGATGCACAGACCCTTGGTTCATGCGGTCCGAAAAACCTGTAAGACAAAAAAAGAAAGTCAAAACATGTATAGAAACTGAATGATCACCTACCTGTTACACACTTGCAGAAGGATAGTAGCGAGTCAAACACAGTTGCAGATGCACAGACCCTTGGTTCATGCGGTCTGAAAAACCTGTAACACAAAAAAAGAAAGTCAATACATGTATAGAAACTGAATAATCACCTACTTGTTACACACTTGCAGACAGATAGTAGCGAGTCAGTCACACACAGTTGCAGATGCACAGACCCTTGGTTCATGCGGTCCGAAAAACTGTAAGACAAAACAAGAAAGTCAAAACATGTATAGAAACTGAATGATCACCTACCTATTACACACTTGCAGACAGATAGTAGAGAGTCAAACACAGTTGCAGATGCACAGACCCTTGGTTCATGCGGTCCAAAAAACCTGTAAGACAAAAAAAAGAAAATCAATAAATGTATAGAAACTGAATGATCACCTACCTGTTACACCCTTGCAGACAGATAGTAGCAAGTCACACACAGTTGCTGATGCACAGACCCTTGGTTCATGTGGTCCAAAAAACCTGTAAGACAAAAAAAGAAAGTCAATGAATGTATAGAAACTGAATGATCACCTACCTGTTACACAGTTGCAGACAGATAGTAGCGAGTCACACACAGTTGCAGATGCACAGACCCTTGGTTCATGTGGTCCGAAAAACCTGTAAGACAAAAAAAGAAAGTCAAAACCTGTTACACACTTGCAGACAGATTGATAGCGAGTCACACAAACAGTGGCAATGGAAAGACCCTTGGTTCATGCGGTCCGAAAAACCTGTAAGACAAGAAAGAAAGTCAATACATGTATAGAAACTGAAGGATCACCTACCTGTTACACACTTGCAGAAGGATAGTAGCGAGTCAAACACAGTTGCAGATGCACAGACCCTTGGTTCATGCGGTCCGAAAAACCTGTAAGACAAAAAAAGAAAGTCAAAACATGTATAGAAACTGAATGATCACCTACCTGTTACACACTCGCAGACAGATAGTAGCGAGTCACACACAGTTGCAGATGCACAGACTCTTGGTTCATGCGGTCTGAAAGACCTTTAAGACAAAAAAGAAAGTCAATACATGTATAGAAACTGAATGATCACCAATTTGTTACACACTTGCAGACAGATAGTAGCGAGTCAAACACAGTTGCAGATGCACAGACCCTTGGTTCATGCAGTCCAAAAAACCTTTACGACAAAAAAAAGAAAGTCAATACATGTATAGAAATTGAATAATCACCTACCTGTTACACACTTGCAGACAGATAGTAGCAAGTCACACACAGTTGCTGATGCACAGACCCTTGGTTCATGTGGTCCAAAAAACCTGTAAGACAAAAAAAGAAAGTCAATACATGTATAGAAACTGAATGATCACCTACCTGTTACACCCTTGCAGACAGATAGTAGCAAGTCACACACAGTTGCTGATGCACAGACCCTTGGTTCATGTGGTCCAAAAAACCTGTAAGACAAAAAAAGAAAGTCAATGAATGTATAGAAACTGAATGATCACCTACCTGTTACACAGTTGCAGACAGATAGTAGCGAGTCACACACAGTTGCAGATGCACAGACCCTTGGTTCATGTGGTCCAAAAAACCTGTAAGACAAAAAAAGAAACTCAATGAATGTATAGAAACTGAATGATCACCTACCTGTTACACAGTTGCAGACAGATAGTAGCGAGTCACACACAGTTGCAGATGCACAGACCCTTGGTTCATGTGGTCCGAAAAACCTGTAAGACAAAAAAAGAAAGTCAAAACCTGTTACACACTTGCAGACAGATTGATAGCGAGTCACACAAACAGTGGCAATGGAAAGACCCTTGGTTCATGCGGTCCGAAAAACCTGTAAGACAAGAAAGAAAGTCAATACATGTATAGAAACTGAAGGATCACCTACCTGTTACACACTTGCAGAAGGATAGTAGCGAGTCAAACACAGTTGCAGATGCACAGACCCTTGGTTCATGCGGTCCGAAAAACCTGTAAGACAAAAAAAGAAAGTCAAAACATGTATAGAAACTGAATGATCACCTACCTATTACACACATGCAGACAGAGAGTAGCGAGTCAAACACAGTTGCAGATGCACAGACCCTTGGTTCATGTGGTCCGAAAGACCTTTAAGACAAAAAAGAAAGTCAATACATGTATAGAAACTGAATGATCACCTACCTGTTACACACTCGCAGACAGATAGTAGCGAGTCACACACAGTTGCAGATGCACAGACTCTTGGTTCATGCGGTCTGAAAGACCTTTAAGACAAAAAAGAAAGTCAATACATGTATAGAAACTGAATGATCACCAACCTGTTACACACTTGCAGACAGATAGTAGCGAGTCACACACAGTTGCAGATGCACAGACCCTTGGTTCATGCGGTCCGAAAAACCTGTAAGACAAAAAAAGAAAGTCAATACATGTATAGAAACTGAATGATCACCTACCTGTTACACACTTGCAAACAGATAGTAACGAGTCACACAGTTGCAGATGCACAGACCCTTGGTTCATGTGGTCCGAAAAACCTGTACGACAAAAAAAGAAAGTCAAAACATGTATAGAAACTGAAGGATCACCTACCTATTACACACATGCAGACAGATAGTAGCGAGTCAAACACAGTTGCAGATGCACAGACCCTTGGTTCATGCGGTCCGAAAAACTGTAAGACAAAACAAGAAAGTCAAAACATGTATAGAAACTGAATGATCACCTACCTGTTACACCCTTGCAGACAGATAGTAGCAAGTCACACACAGTTGCTGATGCACAGACCCTTGGTTCATGTGGTCCAAAAAACCTGTAAGACAAAAAAAGAAAGTCAATGAATGTATAGAAACTGAATGATCACCTACCTGTTACACAGTTGCAGACAGATAGTAGCAAGTCACACACAGTTGCAGATGCACAGACCCTTGGTTCATGTGGTCCGAAAAACCTGTAAGACAAAAAAAGAAAGTCAAAACCTGTTACACACTTGCAGACAGATTGATAGCGAGTCACACAAACAGTGGCAATGGAAAGACCCTTGGTTCATGCGGTCCGAAAAACCTTTACGACAAAAAAGAAAGTCAATACATGTATAGAAACTGAATGATCACCTACCTGTTACACACTTGCAGACAGATTGATAGCAAGCCAAAAAAACAGTGGCAATGGAAAGACCCTTGGTTCATGCGGTCCGAAAAACCTGTAAGACAAAAAAGAAAGTCAATACATGTATAGAAACTGAATGATCACCTACCTGTTACACACTCGCAGACAGATAGTAGCGAGTCACACACAGTTGCAGATGCACAGACTCTTGGTTCATGCGGTCTGAAAGACCTTTAAGACAAAAAAGAAAGTCAATACATGTATAGAAACTGAATGATCACCTACCTGTTACACACTTGCAAACAGATAGTAACGAGTCACACAGTTGCAGATGCACAGACCCTTGGTTCATGTGGTCCGAAAAACCTGTACGACAAAAAAAGAAAGTCAAAACATGTATAGAAACTGAAGGATCACCTACCTATTACACACATGCAGACAGATAGTAGCGAGTCAAACACAGTTGCAGATGCACAGACCCTTGGTTCATGTGGTCCGAAAAACCTTTAAGACAAAAAAAGAAAGTCAAAACATATATAGAAACTGAATGATCACCTACCTTTTACACACTTGCAAACAGATAGTAGATTGTCACATACAGTTGCAGATGCACAGACCATTGGTTCATGCGGTCCGAAAAACCTGTAAGACAAAAAAAGAAAGTCAAAACATGTATAGAAACTGAATGATCACCTACCTGTTACACACTTGCAGAAGGATAGTAGCGAGTCAAACACAGTTGCAGATGCACAGACCCTTGGTTCATGTGGTCCGAAAGACCTTTAAGACAAAAAGTGAAAGTCAATACATGTATAGAAACTGAATGATCACCAACCTGTTACACACTTACAGACATATAGTAGTGAGTCACACACAGTTGCAGATGCATAGACCCTTGGTTCATGCGGTCCGAAAAACCTGTAAGACAAAAAAAGAAAGTCAAAACATGTATAGAAACTGAATGATCACCTACCTATTACACACATGCAGACAGAGAGTAGCGAGTCAAACACAGTTGCAGATGCACAGACCCTTGGTTCATGCGGTCCGAAAAACCTGTAAGACAAGAAAGAAAGTCAATACATGTATAGAAACTGAATGATCACCAACCTGTTACAGACTTGCAGACAGATTGATAGCGAGTCACACACAGATGCAGATGCACAGACCCTTGGTTCATGTGGTCCGAAAGACCTTTAAGACAAAAAAGAAAGTCAATACATGTATAGAAACTGAATGATCACCAACCTGTTACACACTTGCAGACAGATAGTAGCGAGTCACACACAGTTGCAGATGCACAGACCCTTGGTTCATGCGGTCCGAAAAACCTGTAAGACAAAAAAAGAAAGTCAATACATGTATAGAAACTGAATGATCACCTACCTGTTACACACTTGCAAACAGATAGTAACGAGTCACACAGTTGCAGATGCACAGACCCTTGGTTCATGTGGTCCGAAAAACCTGTACGACAAAAAAAGAAAGTCAAAACATGTATAGAAACTGAAAGATCACCTACCTATTACACACATGCAGACAGATAGTAGCGAGTCAAACACAGTTGCAGATGCACAGACCCTTGGTTCATGTGGTCCGAAAAACCTTTAAGACAAAAAAAGAAAGTCAAAACATGTATAGAAACTGAATGATCACCTACCTGTTACACACTTGCAGAAGGATAGTAGCGAGTCAAACACAGTTGCAGATGCACAGACCCTTGGTTCATGTGGTCCGAAAGACCTTTAAGACAAAAAGTGAAAGTCAATACATGTATAGAAACTGAATGATCACCAACCTGTTACACACTTAGACAGATAGTAGTGAGTCACACACAGTTGCAGATGCACAGACCCTTGGTTCATGCGGTCCGAAAAACCTGTAAGACAAAAAAAGAAAGTCAAAACATGTATAGAAACTGAATGATCACCTACCTATTACACACATGCAGACAGAGAGTAGCGAGTCAAACACAGTTGCAGATGCACAGACCCTTGGTTCATGCGGTCCGAAAAACCTGTAAGACAAAACAAGAAAGTCAATACATGTATAGAAACTGAATAATCACCTACCTGTTACACACTTGCAAACAGATAGTAGATTGTCACATACAGTTGCAGATGCACAGACTCTTGGTTCATGCGGTCTGAAAGACCTTTAAGACAAAAAAGAAAGTCAATACATGTATAGAAACTGAATGATCACCAACCTGTTACAGACTTGCAGACAGACTGATAGCGAGTCACACACAGTTGCAGATGCACAGACCCTTGGTTCATGTGGTCCGAAAGACCTTTAAGACAAAAAAGAAAGTCAATACATGTATAGAAACTGAATGATCACCAACCTGTTACACACTTGCAGACAGATAGTAGCGAGTCACACACAGTTGCAGATGCACAGACCCTTGGTTCATGCGGTCCGAAAAACCTGTAAGACAAAAAAAGAAAGTCAAAACCTGTTACACACTTGCAGACAGATTGATTGCGAGTCACACAAACAGTGGCAATGGAAAGACCCTTGGTTCATGAAACCTGTAAGACAAGAAAGAAAGTCAATACATGTATAGAAACTGAAGGATCACCTACCTATTACACACATGCAGAAGATAGTAGCGAGTCAAACACAGTTGCAGATGCACAGACCCTTGGTTCATGCGGTCCGAAAAACCTGTAAGACAAGAAAGAAAGTCAATACATGTATAGAAACTGAATGATCACCAACCTGTTACAGACTTGCAGACAGATTGATAGCGAGTCACACACAGTTGCAGATGCACAGACCCTTGGTTCATGTGGTCCGAAAGACCTTTAAGACAAAAAAGAAAGTCAATACATGTATAGAAACTGAATGATCACCAACCTGTTACACACTTGCAGACAGATAGTAGCGAGTCACACACAGTTGCAGATGCACAGACCCTTGGTTCATGCGGTCCGAAAAACCTGTAAGACAAAAAAAGAAAGTCAATACATGTATAGAAACTGAATGATCACCTACCTGTTACACACTTGCAAACAGATAGTAACGAGTCACACAGTTGCAGATGCACAGACCCTTGGTTCATGTGGTCCGAAAAACCTGTACGACAAAAAAAGAAAGTCAAAACATGTATAGAAACTGAAAGATCACCTACCTATTACACACATGCAGACAGATAGTAGCGAGTCAAACACAGTTGCAGATGCACAGACCCTTGGTTCATGTGGTCCGAAAAACCTTTAAGACAAAAAAAGAAAGTCAAAACATGTATAGAAACTGAATGATCACCAACCTGTTACACACTTAGACAGATAGTAGTGAGTCACACACAGTTGCAGATGCACAGACCCTTGGTTCATGCGGTCCGAAAAACCTGTAAGACAAAAAAAGAAAGTCAAAACATGTATAGAAACTGAATGATCACCTACCTGTTACACACTTGCAGACAGATAGTAGCAAGTCACACACAGTTGCAGATGCACAGACTCTTGGTTCATGCGGTCCGAAAAACTTGTAAGACAAAAAAAGAAAGTCAAAACATGTATAGAAACTGAATGATCACCTACCTGTTACACACTTGCAGACAGATAGTAGCGAGTCACACACAGTTGCAGATGCAAAGACCCTTGGTTCATGAGGTCCGAAAAACCTTTAAGACAAAAAAAGAAAGTCAATACATGTATAGAAACTGAATGATCACCTACCTGTTACACACTTGTAGACAGATAGTAGCGAGTCACACACAGTTGCAGATGCACAGACCCTTGGTTCATACGGTCCGAAAAACCTGTAAGACAAAAAAAGAAAGTCAATACATGTATAGAAACTGAAGACATGTATAGAAACTGCAGACAGATAGTAGCGAGTCACACACAGTTGCAGATGCACAGACCCTTGGTTCATGCGGTCCGAAAAACCTATAAGACAAAAAAAGAAAGTCAATACATGTATAGAAACTGAATGATCACCTACCTGTTACACACTTGCAAACAGATAGTAACGAGTCACACAGTTGCAGATGCACAGACCCTTGGTTCATGTGGTCCGAAAAACCTGTACGACAAAAAAAGAAAGTCAAAACATGTATAGAAACTGAAAGATCACCTACCTATTACACACATGCAGACAGATAGTAGCGAGTCAAACACAGTTGCAGATGCACAGACCCTTGGTTCATGTGGTCCGAAAAACCTTTAAGACAAAAAAAGAAAGTCAAAACATGTATAGAAACTGAATGATCACCTACCTGTTACACACTTGCAGAAGGATAGTAGCGAGTCAAACACAGTTGCAGATGCACAGACCCTTGGTTCATGTGGTTCGAAAGACCTTTAAGACAAAAAGTGAAAGTCAATACATGTATAGAAACTGAATGATCACCAACCTGTTACACACTTACAGACAGATAGTAGTGAGTCACACACAGTTGCAGATGCACAGACCCTTGGTTCATGCGGTCCGAAAAACCTGTAAGACAAAAAAAGAAAGTCAAAACATGTATAGAAACTGAATGATCACCTACCTATTACACACATGCAGACAGAGAGTAGCGAGTCAAACACAGTTGCAGATGCACAGACCCTTGGTTCATGCGGTCCGAAAAACCTGTAAGACAAAAAAGAAAGTCAATACATGTATAGAAACTGAATGATCACCTACCTGTTACACACTTGCAAACAGATAGTAGCGAGTCACACAAAGTTGCAGATGCACAGACCCTTGGTTCATGTGGTCCGAAAGACCTTTAAGACAAAAAAGAAAGTCAATACATGTATAGAAACTGAATGATCACCTACCTGTTACACACTCGCAGACAGATAGTAGCGAGTCACACACAGTTGCAGATGCACAGACTCTTGGTTCATGCGGTCTGAAAGACCTTTAAGACAAAAAAGAAAGTCAATACATGTATAGAAACTGAATGATCACCAACCTGTTACACACTTGCAGACAGATAGTAGCGAGTCACACACAGTTGCAGATGCACAGACCCTTGGTTCATGCGGTCCGAAAAACCTGTAAGACAAAAAAAGAAAGTCAATACATGTATAGAAACTGAATGATCACCTACCTGTTACACACTTGCAAACAGATAGTAACGAGTCACACAGTTGCAGATGCACAGACCCTTGGTTCATGTGGTCCGAAAAACCTGTACGACAAAAAAAGAAAGTCAAAACATGTATAGAAACTGAAGGATCACCTACCTATTACACACATGCAGACAGATAGTAGCGAGTCAAACACAGTTGCAGATGCACAGACCCTTGGTTCATGTGGTCCGAAAAACCTTTAAGACAAAAAAAGAAAGTCAAAACATATATAGAACCTGAATGATCACCTACCTTTTACACACTTGCAAACAGATAGTAGATTGTCACATACAGTTGCAGATGCACAGACCATTGGTTCATGCGGTCCGAAAAACCTGTAAGACAAAAAAAGAAAGTCAAAACATGTATAGAAACTGAATGATCACCTACCTGTTACACACTTGCAGAAGGATAGTAGCGAGTCAAACACAGTTGCAGATGCACAGACCCTTGGTTCATGTGGTCCGAAAGACCTTTAAGACAAAAAGTGAAAGTCAATACATGTATAGAAACTGAATGATCACCAACCTGTTACACACTTACAGACAGATAGTAGTGAGTCACACACAGTTGCAGATGCACAGACCCTTGGTTCATGCGGTCCGAAAAACCTGTAAGACAAAAAAAGAAAGTCAAAACATGTATAGAAACTGAATGATCACCTACCTGTTACACACTTGCAGAAGGATAGTAGAGAGTCAAACACAGTTGCAGATGCACAGACCCTTGGTTCATGCGGTCTGAAAAACCTGTAACACAAAAAAAGAAAGTCAATACATGTATAGAAACTGAATAATCACCTACCTGTTACACACTTGCAGACAGATAGTAGCAAGTCAGTCACACACAGTTGCAGATGCACAGACCCTTGGTTCATGCGGTCCGAAAAACTGTAAGACAAAACAAGAAAGTCAAAACATGTATAGAAACTGAATGATCACCTACCTATTACACACTTGCAGACAGATAGTAGAGAGTCAAACACAGTTGCAGATGCACAGACCCTTGGTTCATGCGGTCCAAAAAACCTGTAAGACAAAAAAAAGAAAATCAATAAATGTATAGAAACTGAATGATCACCTACCTGTTACACCCTTGCAGACAGATAGTAGCAAGTCACACACAGTTGCTGATGCACAGACCCTTGGTTCATGTGGTCCAAAAAACCTGTAAGACAAAAAAAGAAAGTCAATGAATGTATAGAAACTGAATGATCACCTACCTGTTACACAGTTGCAGACAGATAGTAGCGAGTCACACACAGTTGCAGATGCACAGACCCTTGGTTCATGTGGTCCGAAAAACCTGTAAGACAAAAAAAGAAAGTCAAAACCTGTTACACACTTGCAGATAGATTGATAGCGAGTCACACAAACAGTGGCAATGGAAAGACCCTTGGTTCATGCGGTCCGAAAAACCTGTAAGACAAGAAAGAAAGTCAATACATGTATAGAAACTGAAGGATCACCTACCTATTACACACATGCAGAAGATAGTAGCGAGTCAAACACAGTTGCAGATGCACAGACCCTTGGTTCATGTGGTATGAAAGACCTTTAAGACAAAAAAAGAAAGTCAATACATGTATAGAAACTGAATGATCACCTACCTGTTACACACTTGCAAACAGATAGTAACGAGTCACACAGTTGCAGATGCACAGACCCTTGGTTCATGTGGTCCGAAAAACCTGTACGACAAAAAAAGAAAGTCAAAACATGTATAGAAACTGAAAGATCACCTACCTATTACACACATGCAGACAGATAGTAGCGAGTCAAACACAGTTGCAGATGCACAGACCCTTGGTTCATGTGGTCCGAAAAACCTTTAAGACAAAAAAAGAAAGTCAAAACATGTATAGAAACTGAATGATCACCTACCTGTTACACACTTGCAGAAGGATAGTAGCGAGTCAAACACAGTTGCAGATGCACAGACCCTTGGTTCATGTGGTTCGAAAGACCTTTAAGACAAAAAGTGAAAGTCAATACATGTATAGAAATTGAATGATCACCAACCTGTTACACACTTACAGACAGATAGTAGTGAGTCACACACAGTTGCAGATGCACAGACCCTTGGTTCATGCGGTCCGAAAAACCTGTAAGACAAAAAAAGAAAGTCAAAACGTGTATAGAAACTGAATGATCACCTACCTATTACACACATGCAGACAGAGAGTAGCGAGTCAAACACAGTTGCAGATGCACAGACCCTTGGTTCATGCGGTCCGAAAAACCTGTAAGACAAAAAAGAAAGTCAATACATGTATAGAAACTGAATGATCACCTACCTGTTACACACTTGCAAACAGATAGTAGCGAGTCACACAAAGTTGCAGATGCACAGACCCTTGGTTCATGTGGTCCGAAAGACCTTTAAGACAAAAAAGAAAGTCAATACATGTATAGAAACTGAATGATCACCTACCTGTTACACACTCGCAGACAGATAGTAGCGAGTCACACACAGTTGCAGATGCACAGACTCTTGGTTCATGCGGTCTGAAAGACCTTTAAGACAAAAAAGAAAGTCAATACATGTATAGAAACTGAATAATCACCAACCTGTTACACACTTGCAGACAGATAGTAGCGAGTCACACACAGTTGCAGATGCACAGACCCTTGGTTCATGCGGTCCGAAAAACCTGTAAGACAAAAAAAGAAAGTCAATACATGTATAGAAACTGAATGATCACCTACCTGTTACACACTTGCAAACAGATAGTAACGAGTCACACAGTTGCAGATGCACAGACCCTTGGTTCATGCGGTCTGAAAAACCTGTAACACAAAAAAAGAAAGTCAATACATGTATAGAAACTGAATGATCACCTACCTGTTACACACTTGCAAACAGATAGTAGCGAGTCACACAAAGTTGCAGATGCACAGACCCTTGGTTCATGTGGTCCGAAAGACCTTTAAGACAAAAAAGAAAGTCAATACATGTATAGAAACTGAATGATCACCTACCTGTTACACACTCGCAGACAGATAGTAGCGAGTCACACACAGTTGCAGATGCACAGACTCTTGGTTCATGCGGTCTGAAAGACCTTTAAGACAAAAAAGAAAGTCAATACATGTATAGAAACTGAATAATCACCAACCTGTTACACACTTGCAGACAGATAGTAGCGAGTCACACACAGTTGCAGATGCACAGACCCTTGGTTCATGCGGTCCGAAAAACCTGTAAGACAAAAAAAAGAAAATCAATAAATGTATAGAAACTGAATGATCACCTACCTGTTACACCCTTGCAGACAGATAGTAGCAAGTCACACACAGTTGCTGATGCACAGACCCTTGGTTCATGTGGTCCAAAAAACCTGTAAGACAAAAAAAGAAAGTCAATGAATGTATAGAAACTGAATGATCACCTACCTGTTACACAGTTGCAGACAGATAGTAGCGAGTCACACACAGTTGCAGATGCACAGACCCTTGGTTCATGTGGTCCGAAAAACCTATAAGACAAAAAAAGAAAGTCAAAACCTGTTACACACTTGCAGACAGATTGATAGCGAGTCACACAAACAGTGGCAATGGAAAGACCCTTGGTTCATGCGGTCCGAAAAACCTGTAAGACAAGAAAGAAAGTCAATACATGTATAGAAACTGAAGGATCACCTACCTATTACACACATGCAGAAGATAGTAGCGAGTCAAACACAGTTGCAGATGCACAGACCCTTGGTTCATGTGGTATGAAAGACCTTTAAGACAAAAAAAGAAAGTCAATACATGTATAGAAACTGAATGATCACCAACCTGTTACAGACTTGTAGACAGATTGATAGCGAGTCACACACAGTTGCAGATGCACAGACCCTTGGTTCATGTGGTCCGAAAAACCTGTACGACAAAAAAAGAAAGTCAAAACATGTATAGAAACTGAATGATCACCTACCTGTTACACACTTGCAGAAGGATAGTAGCGAGTCAAACACAGTTGCAGATGCACAGACCCTTGGTTCATGTGGTCCGAAAGACCTTTAAGACAAAAAGTGAAAGTCAATACATGTATAGAAACTGAATGATCACCAACCTGTTACACACTTACAGACAGATAGTAGCGAGTCAAACACAGTTGCAGATGCACAGACCCTTGGTTCATGCGGTCCGAAAAACCTGTAAGACAAAAAAAGAAAGTCAATACATGTATAGAACCTGAATAATCACCTACCTGTTACACACTTGCAGACAGATAGTAGCGAGTCACACACAGTTGCAGATGCACAGACCCTTGGTTCATGCGGTCCGAAAAACTGTAAGACAAAACAAGAAAGTCAAAACATGTATAGAAACTGAATGATCACCTACCTATTACACACTTGCAGACAGATAGTAGAGAGTCAAACACAGTTGCAGATGCACAGACCCTTGGTTCATGCGGTCCAAAAAACCTTTACGACAAAAAAAAGAAAGTCAATACATGTATAGAAATTGAATAATCACCTACCTGTTACACACTTGCAGACAGATTGATAGCAAGCCAAAAAAACAGTGGCAATGGAAAGACCCTTGGTTCATGCGGTCCGAAAAACCTGTAAGACAAAAAAGAAATTCAATACATGTATAGAAACTGAATGATCACCTACCTGTTACTCACTTGCAGACAGATTGATAGCAAGCCACACACACAGTGGCAATGGAAAGACCCTTGGTTCATGCGGTCCGAAAAACCTGTAAGACAAAAAAAAAAAAAGTCAATACATGTATAGAAAATGAATGATCACTTACCTGTTACACACTTGCAGACAGATAGTAGTGAGTCACACACAGTTGCAGATGCACAAACCCTTGTTTTCATATGGTCCGAAAAACCTGTAAGACAAAAAAAAAAAAAAGTCAAAACATGTATAGAAACTGAATGATCACCTACCTGTTACACACTTGCAAACAGATAGTAGCGCATCACACACACAGTTGCAGATGTACAGACCCTTGGTTCATGTGTTCCGAAAAACCTGTAAGACAAAAAAAGAAAGTCAAAACATGTATAGAAACTGAATAATCACCTACCTGTTACACACTTGCAAACAGATAGTAGCGAGTCACACACAGTTTTAGATGCACAGACCCTTGGTTCATGTGGTCCGAAAAACCTGTAAGACAAAAAAAAGAAAGTCAATACATGTATAGAAACTGAATAATCACCTACCTGTTACACACTTGCAGACAGATTGATAGCAAGCCAAAAAAACAGTGGCAATGGAAAGACCCTTGGTTCATGCGGTCCGAAAGACCTTTAAGACAAAAAGTGAAAGTCAATACATGTATAGAAACTGAATAATCACCAACCTGTTACACACTTACAGACAGAGAGTAGCGAGTCAGTCACACAGTTGCAGATGCACAGACCCTTGGTTCATGCGGTCCGAAAAACTGTAAGACAAAACAAGAAAGTCAAAACATGTATAGAAACTGAATGATCACCTACCTATTACACACTTGCAGACAGATAGTAGAGAGTCAAACACAGTTGCAGATGCACAGACCCTTGGTTAATGCGGTCCAAAAAACCTGTAAGACAAAAAAAGAAAATCAATAAATGTATAGAAACTGAATGATCACCTACCTGTTACACCCTTGCAGACAGATAGTAGCAAGTCACACACAGTTGCTGATGCACAGACCCTTGGTTCATGTGGTCCAAAAAACCTGTAAGACAAAAAAAGAAAGTCAATGAATGTATAGAAACTGAATGATCACCTACCTGTTACACAGTTGCAGACAGATAGTAGCGAGTCACACAAACAGTGGCAATGGAAAGACCCTTGGTTCATGCGGTCCGAAAAACCTGTAAGACAAGAAAGAAAGTCAATACATGTATAGAAACTGAAGGATCACCTACCTATTACACACATGCAGAAGATAGTAGCGAGTCAAACACAGTTGCAGATGCACAGACCCTTGGTTCATGTGGTCCGAAAAACCTGTACGACAAAAAAAGAAAGTCAAAACATGTATAGAAACTGAATGATCACCTACCTGTTACACACTTGCAGAAGGATAGTAGCGAGTCAAACACAGTTGCAGATGCACAGACCCTTGGTTCATGTGGTCCGAAAGACCTTTAAGACAAAAAGTGAAAGTCAAAACATGTATAGAAACTGAATGATCACCTACCTATTACACACTTGCAGACAGATAGTAGAGAGTCAAACACAGTTGCAGATGCACAGACCCTTGGTTCATGCGGTCCGAAAAACCTGTAAGACAAAAAAAGAAAGTCAAAACATGTATAGAAACTGAATGATCACCTACCTATTACACACATGCAGACAGAGAGTAGCGAGTCAAACACAGTTGCAGATGCACAGACCCTTGGTTCATGCGGTCCGAAAAACCTGTAAGACAAAAAAGAAAGTCAATACATGTATAGAAACTGAATGATCACCTACCTGTTACACACTCGCAGACAGATAGTAGCGAGTCACACACAGTTGCAGATGCACAGACTCTTGGTTCATGCGGTCTGAAAGACTTTTAAGACAAAAAAGAAAGTCAATACATGTATAGAAACTGAATGATCACCAACCTGTTACAGACTTGCAGACAGACTGATAGCGAGTCACACACAGTTGCAGATGCACAGACCCTTGGTTCATGTGGTCCGAAAGACCTTTAAGACAAAAAAGAAAGTCAATACATGTATAGAAACTGAATGATCACCAACCTGTTACACACTTGCAGACAGATAGTAGCGAGTCACACACAGTTGCAGATGCACAGACCCTTGGTTCATGCGGTCCGAAAAACCTGTAAGACAAAAAAAGAAAGTCAATACATGTATAGAAACTGAATGATCACCTACCTGTTACACACTTGCAAACAGATAGTAACGAGTCACACAGTTGCAGATGCACAGACCCTTGGTTCATGTGGTCCGAAAAACCTGTACGACAAAAAAAGAAAGTCAAAACATGTATAGAAACTGAATAATCACATACCTGTTACACACTTGCAGACAGATAGTAGCGAGTCAGTCACACACAGTTGCAGATGCACAGACCCTTGGTTCATGCGGTCCGAAAAACTGTAAGACAAAACAAGAAAGTCAAAACATGTATAGAAACTGAATGATCACCTACCTATTACACACTTGCAGACAGATAGTAGAGAGTCAAACACAGTTGCAGATGCACAGACCCTTGGTTCATGCGGTCCAAAAAACCTGTAAGACAAAAAAAAGAAAATCAATAAATGTATAGAAACTGAATGATCACCTACCTGTTACACCCTTGCAGACAGATAGTAGCAAGTCACACACAGTTGCTGATGCACAGACCCTTGGTTCATGTGGTCCAAAAAACCTGTAAGACAAAAAAAGAAAGTCAATGAATGTATAGAAACTGAATGATCACCTACCTGTTACACAGTTGCAGACAGATAGTAGCGAGTCAAACACAGTTGCAGATGCACAGACCCTTGGTTCATGTGGTCCGAAAAACCTTTAAGACAAAAAAAGAAAGTCAAAACATGTATAGAAACTGAATGATCACCTACCTGTTACACACTTGCAGAAGGATAGTAGCGAGTCAAACACAGTTGCAGATGCACAGACCCTTGGTTCATGTGGTCCGAAAGACCTTTAAGACAAAAAGTGAAAGTCAAAACATGTATAGAAACTGAATGATCACCTACCTATTACACACTTGCAGACAGATAGTAGAGAGTCAAACACAGTTGCAGATGCACAGACCCTTGGTTCATGCGGTCCGAAAAACCTGTAAGACAAAAAAAGAAAGTCAAAACATGTATAGAAACTGAATGATCACCTACCTATTACACACATGCAGACAGAGAGTAGCGAGTCAAACACAGTTGCAGATGCACAGACCCTTGGTTCATGCGGTCCGAAAAACCTGTAAGACAAAAAAGAAAGTCAATACATGTATAGAAACTGAATGATCACCTACCTGTTACACACTTGCAAACAGATAGTAGCGAGTCACACAAAGTTGCAGATGCACAGACCCTTGGTTCATGTGGTCCGAAAGATCTTTAAGACAAAAAAGAAAGTCAATACATGTATAGAAACTGAATGATCACCTACCTGTTACACACTTGCAAACAGATAGTAGCGAGTCACACACAGTTGCAGATGCACAGACTCTTGGTTCATGCGGTCTGAAAGACCTTTAAGACAAAAAAGAAAGTCAATACATGTATAGAAACTGAATGATCACCAACCTGTTACAGACTTGCAGACAGACTGATAGCGAGTCACACACAGTTGCAGATGCACAGACCCTTGGTTCATGTGGTCCGAAAAACCTGTACGACAAAAAAAGAAAGTCAAAACATGTATAGAAACTGAATGATCACCTACCTGTTACACACTTGCAGAAGGATAGTAGCGAGTCAAACACAGTTGCAGATGCACAGACCCTTGGTTCATGTGGTCCGAAAGACCTTTAAGACAAAAAGTGAAAGTCAAAACATGTATAGAAACTGAATGATCACCTACCTATTACACACTTGCAGACAGATAGTAGAGAGTCAAACACAGTTGCAGATGCACAGACCCTTGGTTCATGCGGTCCGAAAAACCTGTAAGACAAAAAAAGAAAGTCAAAACATGTATAGAAACTGAATGATCACCTACCTATTACACACATGCAGACAGAGAGTAGCGAGTCAAACACAGTTGCAGATGCACAGACCCTTGGTTCATGCGGTCCGAAAAACCTGTAAGACAAAAAAGAAAGTCAATACATGTATAGAAACTGAATGATCACCTCCCTGTTACACACTTGCAAACAGATAGTAGCGAGTCACACAAAGTTGCAGATGCACAGACCCTTGGTTCATGTGGTCCGAAAGATCTTTAAGACAAAAAAGAAAGTCAATACATGTATAGAAACTGAATGATCACCTACCTGTTACACACTCGCAGACAGATAGTAGCGAGTCACACACAGTTGCAGATGCACAGACTCTTGGTTCATGCGGTCTGAAAGACTTTTAAGACAAAAAAGAAAGTCAATACATGTATAGAAACTGAATGATCACCAACCTGTTACAGACTTGCAGACAGACTGATAGCGAGTCACACACAGTTGCAGATGCACAGACCCTTGGTTCATGTGGTCCGAAAGACCTTTAAGACAAAAAAGAAAGTCAATACATGTATAGAAACTGAATGATCACCAACCTGTTACACACTTGCAGACAGATAGTAGCGAGTCACACACAGTTGCAGATGCACAGACCCTTGGTTCATGCGGTCCGAAAAACCTGTAAGACAAAAAAAGAAAGTCAATACATGTATAGAAACTGAATGATCACCTACCTGTTACACACTTGCAAACAGATAGTAACGAGTCACACAGTTGCAGATGCACAGACCCTTGGTTCATGTGGTCCGAAAAACCTGTACGACAAAAAAAGAAAGTCAAAACATGTATAGAAACTGAATAATCACATACCTGTTACACACTTGCAGACAGATAGTAGCGAGTCAGTCACACACAGTTGCAGATGCACAGACCCTTGGTTCATGCGGTCCGAAAAACTGTAAGACAAAACAAGAAAGTCAAAACATGTATAGAAACTGAATGATCACCTACCTATTACACACTTGCAGACAGATAGTAGAGAGTCAAACACAGTTGCAGATGCACAGACCCTTGGTTCATGCGGTCCAAAAAACCTGTAAGACAAAAAAAAGAAAATCAATAAATGTATAGAAACTGAATGATCACCTACCTGTTACACCCTTGCAGACAGATAGTAGCAAGTCACACACAGTTGCTGATGCACAGACCCTTGGTTCATGTGGTCCAAAAAACCTGTAAGACAAAAAAAGAAAGTCAATGAATGTATAGAAACTGAATGATCACCTACCTGTTACACAGTTGCAGACAGATAGTAGCGAGTCAAACACAGTTGCAGATGCACAGACCCTTGGTTCATGTGGTCCGAAAAACCTTTAAGACAAAAAAAGAAAGTCAAAACATGTATAGAAACTGAATGATCACCTACCTGTTACACACTTGCAGAAGGATAGTAGCGAGTCAAACACAGTTGCAGATGCACAGACCCTTGGTTCATGTGGTCCGAAAGACCTTTAAGACAAAAAGTGAAAGTCAAAACATGTATAGAAACTGAATGATCACCTACCTATTACACACTTGCAGACAGATAGTAGAGAGTCAAACACAGTTGCAGATGCACAGACCCTTGGTTCATGCGGTCCGAAAAACCTGTAAGACAAAAAAAGAAAGTCAAAACATGTATAGAAACTGAATGATCACCTACCTATTACACACATGCAGACAGAGAGTAGCGAGTCAAACACAGTTGCAGATGCACAGACCCTTGGTTCATGCGGTCCGAAAAACCTGTAAGACAAAAAAGAAAGTCAATACATGTATAGAAACTGAATGATCACCTACCTGTTACACACTTGCAAACAGATAGTAGCGAGTCACACAAAGTTGCAGATGCACAGACCCTTGGTTCATGTGGTCCGAAAGATCTTTAAGACAAAAAAGAAAGTCAATACATGTATAGAAACTGAATGATCACCTACCTGTTACACACTTGCAAACAGATAGTAGCGAGTCACACACAGTTGCAGATGCACAGACTCTTGGTTCATGCGGTCTGAAAGACCTTTAAGACAAAAAAGAAAGTCAATACATGTATAGAAACTGAATGATCACCAACCTGTTACAGACTTGCAGACAGACTGATAGCGAGTCACACACAGTTGCAGATGCACAGACCCTTGGTTCATGTGGTCCGAAAGACCTTTAAGACAAAAAAGAAAGTCAATACATGTATAGAAACTGAATGATCACCAACCTGTTACACACTTGCAGACAGATAGTAGCGAGTCACACACAGTTGCAGATGCACAGACCCTTGGTTCATGCGGTCCGAAAAACCTGTAAGACAAAAAAAGAAAGTCAATACATGTATAGAAACTGAATGATCACCTACCTGTTACACACTTGCAAACAGATAGTAACGAGTCACACAGTTGCAGATGCACAGACCCTTGGTTCATGTGGTCCGAAAAACCTGTACGACAAAAAAAGAAAGTCAAAACATGTATAGAAACTGAATAATCACATACCTGTTACACACTTGCAGACAGATAGTAGCGAGTCAGTCACACACAGTTGCAGATGCACAGACCCTTGGTTCATGCGGTCCGAAAAACTGTAAGACAAAACAAGAAAGTCAAAACATGTATAGAAACTGAATGATCACCTACCTATTACACACTTGCAGACAGATAGTAGAGAGTCAAACACAGTTGCAGATGCACAGACCCTTGGTTCATGCGGTCCAAAAAACCTGTAAGACAAAAAAAAGAAAATCAATAAATGTATAGAAACTGAATGATCACCTACCTGTTACACCCTTGCAGACAGATAGTAGCAAGTCACACACAGTTGCTGATGCACAGACCCTTGGTTCATGTGGTCCAAAAAACCTGTAAGACAAAAAAAGAAAGTCAATGAATGTATAGAAACTGAATGATCACCTACCTGTTACACAGTTGCAGACAGATAGTAGCGAGTCACACACAGTTGCAGATGCACAGACCCTTGGTTCATGTGGTCCGAAAAACCTGTAAGACAAAAAAAGAAAGTCAAAACCTGTTACACACTTGCAGACAGATTGATAGCGAGTCACACAAACAGTGGCAATGGAAAGACCCTTGGTTCATGCGGTCCGAAAAACCTGTAAGACAAGAAAGAAAGTCAATACATGTATAGAAACTGAAGGATCACCTACCTATTACACACATGCAGACAGATAGTAGCGAGTCAAACACAGTTGCAGATGCACAGACCCTTGGTTCATGTGGTCCGAAAAACCTTTAAGACAAAAAGTGAAAGTCAAAACATGTATAGAAACTGAATGATCACCTACCTATTACACACTTGCAGACAGATAGTAGAGAGTCAAACACAGTTGCAGATGCACAGACCCTTGGTTCATGCGGTCCAAAAAACCTTTACGACAAAAAAAAGAAAGTCAATACATGTATAGAAATTGAATGATCACCTACCTGTTACACACTTGCAGACAGATTGATAGCAAGCCAAAAAAACAGTGGCAATGGAAAGACCCTTGGTTCATGCGGTCCGAAAAACCTGTAAGACAAAAAAGAAAGTCAATACATGTATAGAAACTGAATGATCACCTACCTGTTACACACTCGCAGACAGATAGTAGCGAGTCACACACAGTTGCAGATGCACAGACTCTTGGTTCATGCGGTCTGAAAGACCTTTAAGACAAAAAAGAAAGTCAATACATGTATAGAAACTGAATGATCACCTACCTTTTACACACTTGCAAACAGATAGTAGCGAGTCACACACAGTTGCAGATGCACAGACTCTTGGTTCATGCGGTCTGAAAGACCTTTAAGACAAAAAAGAAAGTCAATACATGTATAGAAACTGAATGATCACCTACCTGTTACACACTTGCAGAAGGATAGTAGAGAGTCAAACACAGTTGCAGATGCACAGACCCTTGGTTCATGCGGTCTGAAAAACCTGTAACACAAAAAAAGAAAGTCAATACATGTATAGAAACTGAATAATCACCTACCTGTTACCCACTTGCAGACAGATAGTAGCAAGTCACACACAGTTGCTGATGCACAGACCCTTGGTTCATGTGGTCCAAAAAACCTGTAAGACAAAAAGAGAAAGTCAATGAATGTATAGAAACTGAATGATCACCTACCTGTTACACAGTTGCAGACAGATAGTAGCGAGTCACACACAGTTGCAGATGCACAGACCCTTGGTTCATGTGGTCCAAAAAACCTGTAAGACAAAAAAAGAAAGTCAAAACCTGTTACACACTTGCAGACAGATTGATAGCGAGTCACACAAACAGTGGCAATGGAAAGACCCTTGGTTCATGAATCCTGTAAGACAAGAAAGAAAGTCAATACATGTATAGAAACTGAAGGATCACCTACCTATTACACACATGCAGAAGATAGTAGCGAGTCAAACACAGTTGCAGATGCATAGACCCTTGGTTCATGTGGTCCGAAAGACCTTTAAGACAAAAAAGAAAGTCAATACATGTATAGAAACTGAATGATCACCAACCTGTTACACACTTGCAGACAGATAGTAACCAGTCACACAGTTGCAGATGCACAGACCCTTGGTTCATGTGGTCCGAAAAACCTGTACGACAAAAAAAGAAAGTCAAAACATGTATAGAAACTGAAAGATCACCTACCTATTACACACATGCAGACAGATAGTAGCGAGTCAAACACAGTTGCAGATGCACAGACCCTTGGTTCATGTGGTCCGAAAAACCTTTAAGACAAAAAAAGAAAGTCAAAACATGTATAGAAACTGAATGATCACCTACCTGTTACACACTTGCAGAAGGATAGTAGCGAGTCAAACACAGTTGCAGATGCACAGACCCTTGGTTCATGCGGTCCGAAAAACCTGTAAGACAAAAAAAGAAAGTCAAAACATGTATAGAAACTGAATGATCACCTACCTATTACACACATGCAGACAGAGAGTAGAGAGTCAAACACAGTTGCAGATGCACAGACCCTTGGTTCATGCGGTCCGAAAAACCTGTAAGACAAAAAAAGAAAGTCAATACATGTATAGAAACTGAATAATCACCTACCTGTTACACACTTGCAGACAGATAGTAGCGAGTCACACACAGTTGCAGATGCACAGACCCTTGGTTCATGCGGTCCGAAAAACTGTAAGACAAAACAAGAAAGTCAAAACATGTATAGAAACTGAATGATCACCTACCTATTACACACTTGCAGACAGATAGTAGAGAGTCAAACACAGTTGCAGATGCACAGACCCTTGGTTCATGCGGTCCGAAAAACCTATAAGACAAAAAAAGAAAGTCAAAACATGTATAGAAACTGAATGATCACCTACCTGTTACACACTTGCAAACAGATAGTAGCAAGTCACACACAGTTGCAGATGCACAGACCCTTGGTTCATGCGGTCCGAAAAACCTGTAAGACAAAAAAAGAAAGTCAATACATGTATAGAAACTGAAGACATGTATAGAAACTGCAGACAGATAGTAGCGAGTCACACACAGTTGCAGATGCACAGACCCTTGGTTCGTGCGGTCCAAAAAACCTGTAAGACAAAAAAAGAAAGTCAACACATGTATAGAAACTGAATAATCACCTACCTGTTACACACTTGAAGACAGATAGTAGCGAACCACACACAGTTGCAGATGCACAGACCCTTGGTTCATGCGGTCCGAAAAACCTGCAAGACAAAAAAAGAAAGTCAATACATGTATAGAAACTGAATGATCACCTACCTGTTACACACTTGCAAACAGATAGTAGCGAGTCAATCACAGTTGCAGATGAACAGACCCTTTGTTCATGTGGTCCGAAAGACCTTTAAGACAAAAAAAAGAAAGTCAATACATGTATAGAAACTGAATGATCACCTACCTGTTACACACTTGCAGACAGATTGATAGCGAGCCACACACAGTGGAAATAGAAAGACCCTTGTTGGCTGTATATACTATCAGAAAGGGGGGAGCCATTGGTCCTGAAAGCCTGTAAGACAACGAAAAGGCAATACATGTATACAAACTGAATGATCACCTACCTTTTACACACTTGCAGACAGATAGTAGCGAGTCACACACAGTTGCAAATGCACATACCCTTGGTTCATGCGGTCCGAAAAACCTGAAAGACAAAAAAAGAAAGTCAAAACATGTATAGAAACTGAATGATCACCTACCTGTTACACACTTGCAGACAGATAGATAGCAAGCCACACAAACAGTTGCAATGGACAGACCCTTGTTGGCTGTATGCACCATCAGGAAGGGGGGAAAGCCTGTAAGACAACAAAAAGGCAATACATGAATACGAACTGAATGATCACTTACCTGTTACGGCGTTGCAGAATGATGGACAGCGAACCACACACAGTTGCAGATGAAAATATATTTGTTAGACGCATACACGTTCAGGGAGAAGAAGCGGTTGACAGATTTCTTGAGAACCTGTAATACAAAAAAGAAAATCAATACATGTATAGAAACTGAATGATGACTTACATGTTACAGAGTTGCAGAACACACAGTTCAGACAGTGAGCCACACAGTTGCCGATGAAAATACATTTGTTGGGTTGATGGGGTTCCTGAGAACCTGTAACGCAAACGAAAGTCAATACATGTATAGAAACTGAATATAGTGAGGCCCATGGGGTAGTCTTGGAAAGAAGATGGTGGGGGCTAATGATGATTCCTTATGGATGAAATGCAGACATCCTGCATATGAGAACAGTCCAACAACATATGACGTATAGAAGGATATAAAACATAAGGTATTCCTTTGTCTGGGAGAGAGAGAAGAGGGGCACCCAGAATTGGCAGACTCCCTCCACACTGTACTTTTGTTTGGAATAAAATGTTTCATTGTTACAACTGAAAGACACTGGTCACGAGTCTCCATTCAAAAGAAGTCCTCTGAAGAAGAAGTAGAAGAACCACGACAAAGTTTATTGAGGTACCTGCTGGAACAGCCTGACAAAAGTGTGTTGCAATAATCTAACCGTGAGGTTAAGTGTTGTTATGGAAAATTATATTATAACCACATTATAATTTTATGTTGATTCATAATAGACTCATTTAAAATCCACTCATTTATTGTAATCATGCTTAGCCTGGTGATAGTGTGTGCTAACTATAATCATGTGTTGGCCTTGCAACTGCCTGTACGGCATGTTAAATCGCTCTTCTTTTTCCAGGAAACACTATTGTTTTTCCTAGCATAGATTACAGCTACATTGAGAGTGCACCTGACATATTTACAGCCTAGCTTGACCTGCTAGTAACCTTTCGACCCGGACAATGTGTCCTCTCAGGCGCCAGCACTCTGATCTATGGGTCACAGCGACCTGAACAATGTATCTCTTCAGACGTCGGTGTGGCACGCACACCCTCTTCTCCTCCCTTTTCTCAACTCCCTAATCTATACTATAAATATGTACGTTAACTGTTTTTACCTCAGTCTGCACTGTGGTTTCAAACTGCTAACAGACTCAATAAAACTTTGCTACTCAATGCATATTCTTGTCTGCCTTATTGATTCTTGACAGAATTCCACGACAGTGTGTACTAGCTTTTCTGCATCCTGTAGAGAAGGAATTTCTTAGTTTGGCAATGTAGGCTGTCCTAGTTATTTAGCTATATGTTGCTCAAATGATAGATCTGAATTAAATAAGACACCAAGATTTGTAGCTGCTGGACCCGGAACAATGCAAAAAAACAGCCAAGTCTAACATTTAGTCTGAGTTTACTTCTAGTGTCTTTTGGACCTAAAAAGAGAACCTATGTTTTGTTACTGTTAAGGAGAACGAAGTCATGTGGCATCCAGAGTACATCCTTCACACAGTCCTAAATTTTCTTTAATCTAGAGTTACTATCAGGTTTGGCTGATATATAGAGCAGTGTCATTTGCATCTGTAAGTTAACATCCTGTCTGCTTATAACTGCCCTGTGGTAACATCTATAATGTAAATAATAGATACCCTTAAATAGAGCTTTGTGGAACTCCATATCGGACTTCTGTGTAATTTAGAAATACGGACTGATAGGGTTCGTTTAGATATGATTTGAACCACAATAGGGCTGTTTCTGTGATTCCAACCATGTTCTCTAATCTTTCAAAGAGAATAGTGTTATCTATAGTGTCAAAGGCTAAACTGAGGGCGAGTAGGGCTACGTAGCCTTGATCAGAGGCAAGAAAGAGATCGTTTGTAATCTTTACTTGGGCTGTCTGAATCCAGATTGGAATTTCTCATACATTTCATTTTTACTCTGGTATAAGCAGAGTTGTTGAGGCACAGCATTTTCTAATATCTTGAACAGAAATGTCAGGCTTGAGATGGGTCTGTAATTGACAGTACACCAGGACCAAGATTTAGTTTCTTAATTGAAGGTTTTATAACTGCAAATTAAAGGGATTTGGGTACATGGCCTTAGGTAAGGGATGAATTTACTATTGTTAAAAGAGGTCTGATTATAATTGGGAGTAATTCTGTCAGTATTTTAAAGGGAATTGGGTCGAGTGTACAGGCTGTATTATAAAAAATTTATTATAAAAATATTACTGGTTAAGGTAGTAGGGATCTGGGGTTGAGAATCTGCATGGCATACCTGACTTAGGTTGTATATTTAACAGTCTAAATTTAAATTTATTTGTGGAAGTTACTGGTACTGGTAAGAATTGATATGTAAGTTTCCTTTTTTCCCCCAAGACTGTTAAAACCAATTTTCTGTTCTCAATATATGCTCGATACTGCATGGTTTGTTTAAATGTGAGCAAGTGATACTAATATTACTTTTTTAATACAAGCAGAGAAAGGGAAGAACAAATGGTTTGAATATAGTAAATAATCACTTACCTGACAGATCTCAGGCAGCACAGGTGTAGCCTTTCTCGGTGGTAGAGGACAGAATGTCAAACCTGCACGAAGAGTCAGCTGAATGGCTTGCTTCCTCGATCCTGTTGTCTGTTTTCTTCCAAACGGTGTCTGGAATTTAGTGTACTAGAGGTCTTCCAGGCCACAGGTACCGCAGCATTACTCTTTGGGCCCGATATTAATAATGGGTGCCTTTCTCACACTTTTCTACATCTGTTGAAGAAAAAATTAAGAAAAATCTCATTAACTTGTTTACTGTAAATGCAGTGTCTTGTCTGCTAATGATACTGAACATGTATACATCACTCTGTATTTAAAAGTAAAAATTAATTAGAACATTTTTGTGTACGATGTAAGCTAATTACAAATAATGCTAATGGGTACAATACACACAGTGCAGCATACGGAATGATGAAGCATCTGGTGCTAAGGTAGTGGTATGGGGGCCCCAAATGAAAATCTGCTTAGGGCCCCATAAAGTCTTGGGCTGGCCCTGGTCATGCTGATGCTCCCAGTGCCTCTCCATGGCCACCATATTCCTCGAAAGTAAACAGAAGTTAGTTAGTGAGATAATGTCTTAAAAGCTGTGAGGGAGAAAGGAGGTGTAGTGTGGAGTGGAAGCAACATTTCCTTGTTTCCATACATGTTGAAGAAGCTGGTTGAGAGGAGGAAAACGTTCTGATTGGCGAAACAGCTGCTGCGTGACAAGAAAGTGAGGTTTCCTTTAGTCTTTCCTGCAGCGCTCCAGTTTGCATGGAAGAGGAGAAACAAAGTTTGACATCACAACAGAAGCTGTCAAGTTCATCAAGAAGCAAGTTACTGATGGAGAATAAACTATAAAACATCCACTAGCACAAGGAGACTGAGAGGTATGATTGGTCTGGATAGCTTTGTGTAGCTGTTTAGGCTATAACCTAGTATACGTCTCTGACATTCCACTGACCTAAGTTAAGTTCTCTTCTTTTTTTTCTTCCTTTTTTCTCTTTGTTGTTAGTTTTGTGGACATGAATTTAACAAGAAGAGAATCCTCAGCTGGCTACTGGAGACATTTTTCTGTTCATGTTCTCTCTTCTGCTGTGGAGAAAAGATTTTTGTTGGCCTGTTTGGCTATGCTGGTTCTATTTAGAATTACAGGTATCCTAATAATGTTCACTGGTACAAAAGCAGTAGCCTATATTTTGAAATTAGGAGGGTCAGATGGCATGGAACGATTGCTATGCCAATCTTTTATTTCAGTTTTGTTATCTTATCATATGAATGGCAAATAGTGCTAATGTTAATGTTCCTGGAATATTAATGGTTCTTATGGAGTTCTTATTTTGGTCCATAGGAGGTTGAACTTTGCTGAGAGAGTATAAGGATAGTAATGGTAGAGTTATTTATATAGAAGCCAATATAAATTGGGGGGGGGGGGGGGGGGGTTGGGGGTAAATAACACTGTGTAATATCTATGCTCCTAACATGGAGGACCCATCTTTCTTTCATGGAGTTAATAAATTGGGAAATGCCCAAGGACAAATGCTTTTGGCAGGAGACTTCAATTAGGTCTTAAATGGGATATTAGATAAAAGTAAATAATCAGGTACCTCAACGCCGAAGGATAGAGCTGCCATTCACATGCTGATGGTGGACAATGACCTGATTCAATCCTAGAAACCAGGAATGCACATTTTACTACCACTGCCATAATTCCTACCCAAGACTTAACCTTGATTTTAATCTCCCAGAGTCTAACCAATAATATCACTGATAGCACTATCAACGCTATTTCCCTGTCGGACCATGCACCTGTTTAGCTTTGTGTGAATATACATTCAGACAGGCTTAGAAGAGGTAGATGGAGAATGAATACATCTCTACTACAGATGTCTGAAAACCTGTATTAGACCTGATCAATATTTAGCACTAAATGAAGCCACCCCCGCAGGTTATAAATATGTACATAGCCCTAGATTATCAGGCAGAGGAGGTGGAGCATGCATAATCTACCAGAAAACGCTTGATACTCAAAAACACTATCAAATTCACTTTGTTTGAGATTCTCTACGTTAATATATCAAATCCAGCCACAAATAAAAATGGATTCACACTATTATTTGTAGGCCTTCAGCACCACACTCTGAATTTTTAAAAGAATTGAGTGATTTTGCTGCAGACTTGGCAGTGTGCAACAACAAAGTTATAATAGTAGGAGACTTTAATATTCATTTTGAAAAAGCAGACGATCCATTAACAAATGCCCTTGCATCAATATTAGATAACTGTAACTGGACCCACACATTACTGTAATCATACCCTAGATTTAGTCCTGACCCTGGGTGTTAGCATTAAGCTTAGTAACATCAGACCATTATCTAATCTCCTATGAGCTACATCTTAGGCAAAATGTTAATTTGGCCCCTTGCCACTTTTTAAAGCATGCAATAACCCAATGACCACTGTACAGTTTACTGAAAACCTTCCAGACCTACCGACCTTAGCTTACACTCCGTTAGATTAAACATAGCTAGATAGATTAACAAACGGCCTTTAAAATACCCTTCAATTAACCTTAGACAAGGTGGCTCCGCCCGCACAGTGGTACAGTGATCAAACTCGTACCTTAAAACAAACAGCGCAGAAACTAGAGCAAAAATGGCGGATGACCCAAGTGTCCCAAGATTCCAGCTTCTTTAACCAGTAATGTTTTTATGGACTATTTTAATAATAAAATAGAAAACATTAAACAACAAATCCAACACTCCTTATTAAATCAAAAATTTGACCTTAAATCAAAATTGCCTGGTACAGCTGCTTTAGAACATAACTTGGTTGTAGAATAAAGGCTGGAAGCCTTCTACCCACTTCCACAGCCAGAACTAAAAAAAGATTTCCTCAGCAAATTGCACAACCTGTACACTTGACCCAATTCCCTCTAAAATACTATACGAAATACTCCCAATTATAATCAGACCTCTTTTAACAATAGTAAATTCATCCCTTAGCTTAGGGTATGTACCCAAAACCCTTAAATTAGCAGTCATGAAACCTTTCATTAAGAAACCAAATCTCCTAGTCCATCCATGAATAAGAAATTCCTATCTGGATTCAGACCCCATCATAGCACAGAGACAGCCCTAGTGAAGATTACAAAGATCTCTTTCTTGCCTCTGATCAAGGCTACGTATTCTTTATTAGCCCTACTAGACCGCAGTGCAGCCTTTGATACAATACGTCACACTATTCTACTAGAAAGATTAGAGAAAATGGTTGGAATCACAGGAACAGCCCTACCGTGGTTCAAATCATATCTAACTGAACACCATCACATTTATAAAGATAAAAGATTTATCCTCAAATTACACAAATAAGATATGGAGTTCCACAATACTCTATTTTAGGACTGCTATTATTTACATTATACATGTTACCACTGGGCAGTTATAATTTCCATTGCCATTGCAGATGACACACAGCTCTATATATCAGCCCAACATGTTGATACATTTAGATTAAAGAAAATGGAGGACTGTGTAAAGGATATAAAACTCTGGATGTCACATAACTTCTTTCTTCTTAACAGTAACAAAACAAAACTTCTCCTTTTAGGTCCAAAAGACACTAGAAATAAACTATTTTTATTTAGACTTAATGTTAGATCAGCTGATTTTTCCATTATCCCTGGTCCAGCAACTAAAAATCATTTGACTGAATAAAGATTTGAATAAAGTAAACCATCACTTACCTGACTGGTGTGACTGGGTAAGGTCTTGGTGTAGCACCTTCTCAATGTTTCCGGAGAGCACAACAGATTCCAGGAAGCAGAGGAGAAGCCTTTCTCTGTGATAGAGGACCGGACATCATACCCAATTTCATCACTTTAACTGGTGGTACTATTTCCACATATTTCTCAGACTAGGAGAAGCTGCATTTGCAAACACTAGTAAATGAAACTTCACAGAAATTAATCGGGCTGTCTTACTAATGAGCTAAAAAACACAGTCACTTAAAATCCAAGCACATTTGAGTTTGAGAACCTTGAGTTTGGAAAGCTCAGTCAACTTAGTTTGATATTGGATCATTAGATATTCGCTTTGCCCCTCCTCTCACTCACAAACATCCCTTAAAACCTCAAACATGACTTTAAAAAAACGATGGAGAACAGAGAAACTACACTCATTATATTTCCTCAACATTTCCAGTCTTTCCATTTGGACAAGGATATTTAATCAGAATAGCCAGAATTCCTGCAACAGGTGCTGTTGATGCTAAAAGACAAAATGTGCGGAAATCAAAAACTCTCAGAGATAAAGAGCTGCTGGTGTTACTTAAAGACAAACAAACCTACTGAAGAACAGAGAAGAAATTAAAATCAATGACAAACCTTAACTTCTTCAACAAACAGATTTGTTTTGCACTTTAGAGGTTCTAAACATGCATGTAGCGCATTTTCATAATGAATAAATCACTACTGTGACACTGTGGTACAATATGCCTATTTTAACCATTTTTAATGTAATATAGTTCCAGTTAAACATCCATAAAGCATATAAATCCAAAATCAGCTGTAGTGTAGAGAGACATCTGAAATATACTACTACCCTTAGAATAGCCAGATCACAATTTACAAAACAAGTACTTAAGAGAGCCTGCAGATTTCTTGTGGACTGCTCACTAGTGCTTGAAGGTGGGTAAAATTTTGTCTGTACTCACCCTCTTATTAACGGTACTTACTTGAAGTCCATAGAACCAATCCAAAACATAGGAGTTGGAAAGCTCTCACAAAGTGGTTTGTATTTCAGACATCCTTCTTTCTGATAAGTTTATAATCCTGGGTGTTTCCTTGTGAAAGGAAAGTCTGAACCATGGAAATCCCTGGTTTGAGTTGCTGAGAGTCAATTCAGGAGTGATACATTTGTCTTCTGTGTGTAAAGTCTATCCCAGCGTCCATAAGAAGAGCAAGTTAGTTGTAAGGACTGCAAATAGAGAAACAAACAAACAGAAAACAAGACAAAAGTGAAGCTTTCGGCAAAAGCACAACAGAACAAAACCTCATGAAGCCACATCTAAACCACCTTGCTGCTTCATAGTTCCCTCCCTTTTGGCTTGTAACCTGGCCTACTTCCAATATACTGCCACATAGTGGATGGAGTAGGAATTACCATGAAAAAAGGTCACAACACTGGAGTCAAACGAGTGTCAGCTATGGCTTCAAGTAGGCCTAAGTTTTAGGATTTTTTTTTTATGCCAATATAGAAAATAGACAATAGGCAAGTGGTTTAAAGATCCAACCACAACAGGCCCAATAAGACCTAAAGAACTAGCACAACAGGCCCAACGATAATGATCATTACAAATCAATACACATAACCAATCATCAAAATGATTGCATTTTCAACTAAAAAAACATTCTGTTAATAGTCATATCTCATATGAAGACTTTTGTATCCTTTGAAAAGAACTAAATCTGGCATGTGTGACTGTCTCCTATAAATACTTATAAATAAATGAACACATTGTAAGGTGAATGCTGTGCCAAGCTCTCACAAAGTGGTTTGTATTTCAGACATCCTTCTTTCTGATAACAGTTTATAATCCTGGGTGTTTCCTTGTGAAAGGAAAGTCTAAACCATGGAAATCCCTGGTTTGAGTTGCTGAGAGTCAATTCAGGAGTGATACATTTGTCTTCTGTGTGTAAAGTTTATCCCAATGTCCATAAGAAGAGCAAGTTAGTTGTAAGGACTGCAAATAGAGAAACAAACAAACAGAAAACAAGACAAAAGTGAAGCTTTCTGCAAAAACAGAACAGCACAAAACCTCATGAATAAAACATACACAAAGCTTGACTGAATATAGAAAGAATTAAATGATAGCAAACTTACAGTGAGTGTTAGAACCTATAGTTCCACCAGTAAGGATCTTCATTACAGTGAGGCCTGAAGTGAGCCACATCTAAACCACCTTGCTGCTTCATAGTTCCCTCCCTTTTGGCTTGTAACCTGGCCTACTTCCAATATACTGCCACATAGTGGATGGAGTAGGAATTACCATGAAAAAAAAGCAGTCACAACACTGGATTCACACGAGTGTCAGCTATGGCTTCAAGTAGGCCTAAGTTTTAGAATTTATTTATGCCAATATAGAAAAAAGACAATAGGCAAGTGGCTTAAAGTTCCAACCACAACAGGCCCAATGAGACCTAAAGAACCAGCACAACAGGCCCAATGATAATGATAATTACAAATCAATACACATAACCAATCATCAAAATTATTGCATTTTCAACTAAAAAAACATTCTGTTAATCGTCATATCTCATATGAAGACTTTTGTATCCTTTGAAAAGAACTAAATCTGGCATGTGTGACTGTCTCCTATAAATACTTATAAATAAATGAACACATTGTAAGGTGAATGCTGTGCCAAGGTCCTGCACAATTGTTTCTTATTTTAGTGACAAATAAATAGCAATTTAATACATTTATAACTATTTTACAAAGTTAGTGAGATAATGTTTACATCAATCCTGATGCTTTAAATCTCTCCCACATGGTGAGGTATACAGTTGATTTATTTAACAATGGTATCGGATCAATACTGTGTATCGATCAATAAGTTTATGTATTGGTATTGATTATGTATGGTGTATCTGTAAATGTAACATATAGGAAACAACATATGACAGCATTATTGTAAGGCATTTCTGGCAACTTCACTGGTTAATAGAATATGCCTACATTGATAAATAAATAAAGTTGCACCCTGATTGGTGAATGTTTAGCATGTCAAATGTATGCTTGAATGTGATTGGCTAATACCAACCACAATAATTGACATATCAAGTCCTCTGGTCAGACTATTATAGAACAGGCTAAAGATGCAGCATGTAAAATTGCAGGTTGACTGGATGAATGGTTTCTAAGAGTTATGTACTATTGGCCTCGCTTTCTTGTGACAAATGTCCACCAAACTTGACATACCCCCTCAAAATAATGTGCTGAACAGATTTTGTTAAAATGGGCTTGTTCAAAGTCAAAGTGTTCAAAATGTACAAGTTGACATTATTCATTATAATTATTATTAATTATAAATATTGCAGGTATTTTGCTACCAGATATGTGAGGATTGGTAAAAAAAAAAATCTTGAAGTAGGAAGGATCAAGAAATTACCAAAGAAAAAGAAGAATTTTGTGTGTAGGACACAGATGCTACAGACCAGATGCTATTGAATAAAAGCGCTTAATGCTTTCCTGTAACGCCACCATCAAACCAGTGAATGTCATTTTTCTTGAAGCTGCTGTAACTTCTTTGATGTTTCTGGGATTTACGGCTCTTTATGGCAGGAGTAAACAGACCCAAAGTGTCATTCACAGTGCTGAGGCAAGACTTTCGTAATATGGTATGTGGCAGTGGATGGCATTTTCAGATGATGCAGTGGCCACTTCCTAGTGCCAGATGTTGATTAGGAACTGAACCCCCTTACAAAATGTGCCTCAGCTCTTTACGTATTGGATAGGCTTGACTCTGGGCTTAAGTTTTCTCGCTAATCGGAGGAATCCTGCTTTGTGAAATGCCCCCCATTAGATGAGCAGAATTACTGGATACATTTGATTCATTTTGTTGCTCTTGATGTGCAGGTATCCCACCAATGCAGAGTATGTCCAAGTTACCAAAGCTTTAATGGCGAAGAGCTCTTTTCTGAGGGATGATGAGGAGAACAGTTATGGAAGTTTATTTAAGAATGATTTTATTATGGTTGATCACAGAAGAGTAGTTGGTGTAATATTGGTATTGGAGAGATTTGAGTAATTCTCTTTTTATGGTTGGGACTGATATTTTGTGTCTTTGATGAGGAAATCATGCGTTGTTGGAGAGGATACTATGTCTGAGGCCCACAATAAGGTGTTGCCTGAAAAACCTGATTTGATGATCGTGAAGGACCTTATGAAAGCCTTTGCATTGGCAGCATGGAGAACTAGCTGAGGGAATGACTATTGAAAAGCTCTTGGAAGATTCTTGGGGGTAAGTGGAATAATGTAATGGGGAAAAACAGCAGAGCCATCAAATGTGATGTGATGAACCAACTTCATATGAATAGTTGTGTCTTTTATAGTCTATTATAAGATATTTCTGACTGTTCTAGGTTCTTTACTCTCCACTACTGCCTTCATCACTACACTTTTTTGCAACATCATAATGAAGCTTATGTGTATTTTAAGGTTAATGCCATCCATCCTGTGATGGTGTACATTGTCACCGCTTCATCTGAAACAGTGCTGGATGTTTTCCTCTAAAGGACTCCTAGGTGATCTTCAGGAGATGCTCAGCAAAAGTGTAAGCACACCACTTTCATTTCCACCAGCAGACCTACAGAAGACTCTTAAATTCAGTGCTGCTCTCAGAGGTGTACAGGGTCAAGGAGAGGTGCATCAGTGTGTATCTAATATTACACTAAATTATTAAGTATTCCCTTGATGCTATTGGTGTGTGGCAGATGGAGGCCCTGCAATAGGTGGCAAGAAATTCCCAGCACCTATTTCTCATTTCTATCCAATAGAAATGAGAAATTTATTTCAGTGGAATTTGTTTATCTTACACTTCATAAAGTAATGTGAAGGAAAGGACACTCTCCCTCTCTATGGAGTTCACTTTTTCTGTACTCAAGAGTATAATACAATGTCTTTAATATTCAGCCTCTAATTCACTCACTATTAAGGGCACAGAAGCCATGCACTTGTATAAAAAAGTGCACTCCTATACAGAGAGAAGGAATCCGTTTGGAAGAAACAGACATCTTCACCTCTGGTGTGTAAAGGAGTGATACAGGAAGTCATTCCTGCTGGTACTATTATATTTTTCAGTTCATCTGCTTTTGCCAGGCCTGCTCGCAACTGAACTGTCAGTCAGTGTCCCCACTCATCCATTCATGAGTCTTTCTGCTCATTCATCTCAGCCGCTGTACCTGTTGACATTTGTACATTAATGTATGTGGCTGCTATGATGATTTAAGTATAAATCAGTTTGCAAGTGCGGACCAAGCTAGCTGAGGCAAGGAGGCAACTCGAGAAATTTAGGCTGGAGTTCTGGGGCTTCGAGCAGATGGAATTCGAGGCCAGACCCCCCCTTGCCAGGTAGAGGTTGAGTAAAATTGGATCAGGAGGAGCAGGGGTGGTGGATGCAAGTTTCGTCACGAGAATGAGAAGGGAGAGGAACGGTTTTATAGCGCGTAGTAATAGAGGGGGAGAGTTTGGGCGTGGTCCTTCTCCCAAACTTTCAATTATTACAGAACTCCATTTTGAGGATAAGGTGTGATTTCACTTCTCTGCAATTCTCTCCATAACAGTACATTTTATGTAAATGTGTCTCATTCATATCGGGGGGAGGAGTGCAGGCAATGGAAAACAGTTGGTGTCTACCTGGGGGGGGAAGGGGGGGGGATGGGGACTGGTCCTAAGCTTAAAAGGCATGAAGGCATATGCCTTCTTCTGCAGACATGGAAGGCCTGGCTGCTCACAACCATTGGAATCCTAATAAACCTGGAATGAGACGATGGGGAGAATACAGAAATAGAAAATGTCATGACATGAATGTAATAATGGAAATAATGCCATGAAACAAATACCACTGAAATCCTTCACTCGGTAGGGGTCATATCAGTGTCTGTAAAAAACATACAAAGCATGACATCCTGCCATTCTATTACACAGAAATGAGGACAAATTTAGTTCAAATGAGAGCTGTCTTATGTTCAAACTGGGGCCAGGTTCTGTGCAGTAACTGCATCCATACGTTTGCATCCATGAACTGACAGTCCTTCGTAGAGCTCATGTCAGTCATTTTTACACAAATAACACGTATGTGACAGAAGAGATTCAAAATAATCTTATTAGTTTAAATTAAAACCTATATCTAGCTTAGACCTAAGCCTAGACAAGCCACTGACCATTGTAATAAATTGAATAAAATAGGACTATAATAAATGTAAAACAGAAGAGGCAGCGAGCTAGATGATGGGGGCTGTTAATGTTTTAATAGAACTAATTACACTCATTTATCCAGACATTACATGCTGCAAAATGCATTTTACATGAGACACCCACACATTGCTGGACCCCCTGACAGATATCTCCATTATGCGCACATGCACTCAGTCTCTAATGTTGTTGAACTGTGCAGGTTTAGTGTGATGTGGTGTAAGGTGATTGAGTTTGGAAAAAAGTCGAGTCTACTGGCCTCCAAGTGCGTTGTCCTCACAACTGCACAACTATACGCTTTGACTTTGGCTATGTTTTATACTTTAGTTGGAGAAGCGGGCAGGGAAGAGGAGTACTCAGTACAGCTGGTTATTCTAGTGGTCTACAGCTTTGTCTGACGTTACCACACCAAGGACTGGTACAGAGATATTCCGTTTCCCTGAATGGCTTTGTAGCATATTTCTGTTATAGAGGACCCTAACGCTCATATATAGGTATTGAAGTTACAGTTATTGCCACAGTCATAGCCACAGTTACTGTCACAGTTAATGTTACTGTGTGATGGTAACAGTAATCCACGGATGAGGTCGTTTACAGTTGCAGTATAGTACTAAGTACTTAATGCAGAACTGCTGTAACACACAGTATTGTGCAAAAGATGACTAGAGCAGAACAGGCAGTGATGGAAATGCAGTGCAGGTGATATACAGATGTCCAATGATGCTGAGTAACAGATCAATTTGATGGATTGGAGTGTAGATTTGTACAATCTGATGGCTGTAGGAAGAAATGACCTGTCAAAGTGTTTTTTCCTGCAGTGAGGTCTGCTGCCCATTGGGTGCTCTCTGTCCATGTAGTGTTTTGTGGACTGGGTGAGAGTTCTTCATGATCACAGACACCTTTGCCAACATCCCATTACCCCCTCCAGCACCATCTCCACTGTGTCCAGTTTAGCGCCCAGGACTGAGTCAGTCAGTCTAATGATCTTGTTCAGCCTGTTTGGGTCTTTTGTTGTAGTATTGCTGCCCAGCACACGATGGCACAGAAAAATGATACTTGGCACCACAGATTTGTAGAAAGTTCATAGCAACTAGGTTGTCACACCAAAGAACCTCAGCCTTCAAAAAGTAGCGCTGGTTTTGGCCTTTCTTGTACAGCTTGTCCATGTTCACTTCCCATTCCAACTTGTCCCACAATTGAAAACCCAAAAATCGTCCAAGACTAAGCTTAATCCCTGTGCAGGAAATTGGCCCCTGTAGTTTCATGGTTCTTTCATAAGAGTCTGGAATTTCATCTTTATACTGGATTTATAATCACTGTATGCTTTTTATCATCACCTACATTTGTATAAAACTAATTCCAACTGAAAATGATTCTGATCTGCTATTTTGGGGGTATTTTCATTTCACTTCTCACTCTGTGTGGCCAGGCCATCTGATAGCATACCAGCCTGGTCCCTCAAAGCCCTGCAGGTTCTTGTAAGATGGTTCCACTGTTGTCTCATTTCTTCCACAAGTAGAGCCTCTTCCTCGATAAGTCTCTCCAGCTGCATCACCTTGTCAAAAACGTTCTTCTTCATGTCTAAGTGTTTCAGAGGATATAGGTAGGGCTAGCTCGTATTGGGTTTCACAGTAAACAGGATGGTGCATCGGTAAGGACACAGGAATAAAGACGAGGCAACATCATTTCTTCTTATTAAACTGTATTGTAATCCAATAGTACTTCGCAGTACAACTTGACATTCAGCACTGCTCACAGTCTGAAATAACAAAAAAAAAAAAAAAACATCAAATCATATTCGAACAAATATTGTAAACTGCTGAATCAGATAAGAAATGATCACTTAATAAATAATAAGTATTAACATTCAGTTCTAGCAGGAATAGTATTTAAGGGACATTACGTTCTAGAGAATATGCACACGGTTACATATAGAGCTTCCCTATATGTTTGGCGAACATGAGAACTGCACTACTATGTCCTCAGGCGGAAGCCATTTTTCGCACAGAACAAGAACTTTACTGCAGCTCGAACGACTTTCTTTCTCTCTTTATTCTTTAACATGGAGTAAATTCTCACAAGGAACAAACTTGAACAGCCAACTAGCTGGCACTTACTTGTCGTCATCAACTCAATGCATGGATATCACCAGCTGAACTGAATTGGTTGGCAGGGGAGTGTAATTGAATTGAAAGGCGATGCACACAGCATCAGAGCTCCTGCTTCTCTCTCTCACTCCACACATCATTTCCAGTTCTCCTGCAGTGTGAGTGTTAATAATTTGACATCTGATGTTAGTGCTGCAACTGTCTGTCCTGACTACACAGGCAATGCGTGACTGGTTTTACATTGTGGAGGAAGAAAAGCAGAAGCACTGTGACAGTTAATCAGAGGAGTCGGGCGTTCAGTCACTTCTCCTGACTCTGGAACATGGTCACTCTGTGAGGTTGAAAGCACAGTTTAGTGCAAATGGGCAAAAAAGGGGGTAAAAATGTCAGGTCTAATGATCTTCATGGTCAGAATCTGCACATTTCTATGGTCTGAAACAAATGAAAAGTCTGAGTTTAATGAGTTCAAATGAAGAGTCACGAAAATAGTTCATGTCAAAATTAACATACCAGAATCCCAAGTCATAACGTCAGCGAATACAAAAGTAATCGTAGCATACATCAGAAACAGCAGTGCTGCTAGAGTTTTTAAACGTTGTGTCCACTCACTGTCCACTCGTTTAGACACTCCTACCAAGGTGGTAGGTGTGTACAATTACAAGCCAACGTCTCCAAAGCAGAATGACAAGCTCGGTTTGTCTACAGAGTGAACAGTGAAAACTCCAACAGCCCTTCTGTGTCTGATTCAGTCACACCAGTGCAATAAACTGGTACTATCTGGGTGGTGGATTATTCTCAGTAACACTGACAGGGAGGTGGCATGTTAATGTGTGTTGCACCAGTGCGAGTGAGTCAGACACACAGCAGTGCTGCTGGAGTTTTTAAACAGATCAGGGTCACTGAGAATAGTCCACCAATCACAAATATCCAGCCAACAGCGTCCTGTGACCAACTGGAAATGATAGTCTTGTGGAGGTCCTGAATACTAAAGAAAAAGGCAAAGGTGTGCTGGCAAAGTACACAGGGAAAAAGATGGATTACAGTATGTAACTGTACAACAACCAAGACCTATATGGTCAGTGGAACTGATCAAATGGAAAACGTGCAGAAACAATGAGGTGGTTTTATTGAACATGCTCACTAGAGTATAAACACAGTATAAAGATTATGTAAGGGTTTAAGTGTACGATGTGGAAGGGGCACTTTGCTCCATGTAAAAATGTATTTGAACTGGAAATTACCTATATTGACCTACAACTTAATGTTACTGTCACAGATTTCACATTTAAAAATTAATTCCACAAGTTCATGATGTCTGGGAGGCAACCTGAACATGGCTACTTACCAGTTACTCGATATAGATCCCCCCTTTTCTGCTGCATGCCCAAGAATAGGCCTTCAATCACATGTTGCAACCCCACTGGATCATCTGATCTGGGTTCATGTGGAGCTGTAAAGAATATTTGTCAGGTTAAGGTGGTTGACATTAAAAGTAAATCTAACATATTAAGATAAAGACAAAACAGTAAATGACTAAACAACATGGGATGTAAAATTAAAAGACGACACCCATAAATGTTTTACCAAGAATATCTGAGAATCTATCTATAGTTTGCCTTATTTTTAGTTTTAGGGTGACTAATAAGTATTCCAACATTTTGACAGAGAAAGTCACATCACTTAAGCAATGAGAAAGCAATTATACAAATAATTTTGAAGTTTGTTTGCCATGGTCACTCTATCAGTTAAAAGGGCAGGTGTTAAAATATACTTGTAAAAAACAGTAAGATGATCCTCCCTCCTGACATGGAATGTGATCATATCCACTCAAGCTGTAATGATGAAGGAACTGATAAAGGTGCTGTTTCACCAGGAATGACACCAGTCAACAAATATGATCAATGAAAAGTAGGGTAAAAAAGCACAATACATGAGCACTGTAAGTAAAGGTACACTTCCCAGCCTTACTCATGTATTTTGTAGTTAGAGCCACTCGTGGCAAAAAGCTGTTAAATATGGTAGTGCCTACCCCTGTTTGGTTTCTGCCACCCTGCTGCACCTACAGCATTTATATCAGATGTCAAGAATACAAATTTGAAGTTTAAAAACACCACCAATATGGTAAAATACTTAACTGTGTGTTCGACAATACACAATTACCTCACATTTTGTAGAACGCCCCTTTGCATGCAGAAAAGTCTAAGTCATCCAAGTCAAGTTTTGTATTTCTGGGAATGTCTGAGCCGGCTTCTGCAGATAGGGCCAATATCCACACATTATATCAGTGCAGAAGAACTTTCCGTTTGTTTTTGTGGCCAGTTCTTCTTGCAAAAATGGAGGATTGGCAAATATCTCCCCCAGTACATGTTCAGACCTTTAAGCAAACTGCCACCTCCAGGACGACTTCATCACATATGATGTTTGTCTTTTTAGAGGTCTCTCTGGCTGCAGCCCATGTTGATGTCCCACAGATTCCTTTTCCATGTACCTGTAACACAATGTCACTATCAAATATATACAAAAAGTAAATCCTGCTTCACTATGTACAGCCTAAAGTGTTTTGATAAATATCTTACTGGCTTGGCCTTCTTACAAACGAATCTTTATCACTGGCAAAAAAATGCCATCAGAAAATGTCTGTTCCTCTAAAGAAAACATTAAAGATAATAGAGACACTCCCTAGAGATTCTGACAGTTTACAGTTATTAATAATAACACAACTCTTTGTTTTGCTGAAACGATGTAGTTTTCGGTTTCCATCGACAGACACAGCAACTGTATCTAGGGTGCAAACTGGGCAAGAGAAGTGGTCAATGCTACAGAATTTTTTTTTTCATGATGACAATATGTTCATTCAAGGAAAGCTTTTTGGAAGATACACAAATCGCCACAAATGTTCCCATTCTGGAATTAGGAAAATACTGAATAACAGTGGCATTCTAATTACAGACCTGCAGAAATAAGGACAAGTGGCTTTTCAACAGCCTCACCCTTCCAAATTGTTGTGAACAACATTTTAGGTGTAAAAAATACATACCAATAACTTGGTGTGCATTTACATCCGCAAAGCATTGTTCACTAGCTGAAGCTTCAGATGTTCTTGCATTTTCTGGATTTTTTTTTTTTTTGACATTTTCATACATGACGTATGTTTCCTCATAGAGGATGGGAAGCGGAACCATTTTTTGTTATTGTTCAGCGACTCATGAAAATGTATTTTACAAAATGACCTGTAAAGGAGGGACAAGGCACTGGTGACCCGTGTCCATCATGGGGGTCAATGTGGACACTGTGGAGAACTACAAATATCTAGGAGTTTACATTGACAATTAACTACACTGGGCTAAGAACACTGACGCCCTCTACAGGAAGGACCAAAGTCGTCTCTATTTTCTAAGGTCCTTCAATAACTGCCAGACTATGCTCAGGATCTTCTAGGAGTCTGTGGCAGCAAGTGCAAGTGCATTCTGGGACAGGCTGAGAGTGGCAGACACCAACAGACTGAACAAACTGATCCAAAAGGCCAGTGATGATGTGGGTGTGGAGGTAGACTCACTGAGGCAGTGTCAGAGGGGAGGATACTGTATAAGCTGCATGCCATTACGGATAATGGCTCCAATCCACAAGAACACATTCAGTGCAAGACTCATCACCAAAATGCACCACAGAGCACCACAGGTCATTCCTACCTGTGACCATCAAACTCTAACTCCTCCCTCAATGTGTGACACTGTGGTTCATCAGAAAAATACTAAGATTATACTGTTCATATGTGCAATAATAACAGTAATGCAATTCATTGAAATATGTGCAATAAATCAGTGGTGCAATAATTTCAACACATTACACATTATTTCACACATGGTGATTTAGAAAGGGCTGATTACCCAGACATGGATTGATCATAATCCCAAACACTAACTAGCTTTTTTCCAGTGGTGATCTTCACTGAAGTTCTCTTTTAGTCAAGGACCAGATTTAATGCAAGTCTGGGAAACCAGCTCAGATAGTTCTAACATTCAGATGATTAACCTCAAATAATCAAATTAGCCCATTTTCACAAAACCCATCATGTAAAATCCTGTAATTCTAAGGTCATATGGTGTGTGTTTCTGTACTGTGCTTACATTTGTTAACTAAGGGAGTATAAAAACTAACCAGAAAACCAGCTAACATAAACTCTACCATTAACTCACCTGTCCCCGTGTCTACCTGGTCCCTGCAAGAGGCAGAGAAAGATAATGAGAATCAATGATGAATAGATGTTCAAAGCTGTAAAAAAAGAGAAAGATCATAATTACACACAATTAGATCCAGTGTGAAATCAGTTAGTACAGCATACGAGATCTCTAGCCAGCACATCGTGACAACCACAAAAAAACACCAGCTGCTTTATCTAGCAAGCGCTCCTCATTAGCCACCTAGCGCTAGCTAGCTAATGTACGAGCTCAGCTGACACCTCACTCTACGCTAATGAATGAGCAGACAGTGTCTCCCGTTCCCTTATCTTCGTATAAGCTTTTGGTAAAAGATATGTTAGAAGAACCTCTGATTTAACCACCAAACTATATGAGAATGGCCACAACTACAGCTCGCTGTGTACCTGATGCTATGTTAGAGGCTGCATTAGCCTAGCCACCAAGCTAGCTGTTACCTACTAGCTAGATAAATCACCCTTAATCAGTAGAAAGGACCCAGTTCCCCTATATCTTAAACCTAAAAAGTGGTCAGAGGTACGTATATCCCATGAGACCAGGCTGATTATTTCACTTATTAATTAAAAACAATAAAGATAGATATATACAGGCAGACAGATATATAGATCTATAGATAGATATATTGGCATAACATAAAATCATGAAATGTAATATATAGTAACAGTAAATTACTATTAGGCCCATATTTGAAGACAGATTTTGGATTACTGAAAGAACCCTGTTGATGACAGGAGTGATTTTAATGTGTTCAGGTGTTGGTGCAGGTGTGTATACATGAGTAAACTCAGGTGAGCACCAGTTCACAAATGCATCTTTCAAAAGTCAGAGAAACAGCTGCTGCTGGAACTTTAGAACTGTGTCTTTATGATGTAAGAATGTTCTATTATCAATCATTCCATTAAACTCCCAGTCGCTCCTCTGATCCTCCAGCTGCAGACATGTAACCAGCACCCTCTCCACACATCAGGACAGCAAATGTAGGACAAACAGTCTTTTCATTATTCCTGCCCGCCGTGGCAGTGTGCTTTAGCCTTGAGGTTGCTGAACTGACTGGGTTTTTAAAGTCTGCTGCTGAAGTGTGTTTTAATTTTAACTGGATAAAAGTTGTAATGTTGAGAAGCTGATGATGTTTTTGGGATGGTGGACAGACTATTAAAGTTTGCAAGTGTTGAAGAATTTAATCTATTGATCTATGTAGGATTAGACAGGTAGAAAAATGGATAAGTAAGAAACAGTTACAAATAAAGATAAGACAGACAGAAGAAGTAAACATACAGACTAAAATGTACATAGATAGATAAAAAGAGAGAGAGAGAGAGAGAGAGAGACAGCTGAACTACAGATGGACTAAAGATGCTTGAAATAAAAAAGAGAAACATCCTGACTGTTCTACAATTGATTTAATACAGTAATTTAACTAACTGTCCTAAAAATTCTCCAAATGGATAAAAAAAAAATGACGAGTTAACAGATACATAGCTAGCTAGAGAGATAAATAGACAGATAAATAGTTACAAAGATGAATGTTTCAGAGTTTTCTACTCTCAGTATAAGAGGTAAGGGCTAATTTAATTTTAAAAATTCTTAATATTTTTCCATTTACATGATAAACAGCATTATCTGATTTCTTTTTTTTTCATTACAGGAACCTGTGTTTGAAATCAAACAAAGAAAAACAACCTGACTGTCCTACAAATTCTCCAAATGAATAAAAAAAACAAAAAAAAAAACAAATGACAGGTTTATAGACACATAGCTAGCTAGCTAAATGGACAGATAAATAGTTAGATAGATGAATTTCTCAGAGTTTTCTACTCTCAGTATAAGAGGTAAGGGGTAATTTAATTTAAATAACCCTTAATATTTGTCTATTTACATGATAAACAGCATTAACTGATTCCCTCTTTTTTATTACAGGAACCTGTGTTTGAAATGAAACAAACACCCTAACTGTCCTACAATTTCACCAACCGGATAAAAACAATGACGGGTTATTTGACACATAGCTAGCTACCTAGATAAATAGACAGATAAATAGTTAGATAGATGAATTTCTCTGAATTCTGTGCTCTCAGTATAAGAGGTAAGGGGTCATTTAATTATATTAATTCTTTATATTTTTCTATTTACATGATAAACAGCATTATCTGAATTCTGTTTTTCATTACAGGAACCTGTGTTTGAAATGAAACAAAGACAAACACCCTGACTGTCCTACAAATTCTCCAAATGAATAAAATAAAATGATGGGTTAGAGACACATAGCTAGCTGGCTAAACAGACAGATAAATAGTTAGACAGATGAATTTCTCCGAATTTTGTGCTCTCCGTATAAGAGGTAAGTGATCATTCAATTTAAATAATCCTTATTATTTTTCTATTTGCATGATAAACAGCATTATCTGATTTCTGTTGTTCATTACAGGAACCTGTGTTTGAAATGAAACAAAGACAAACACCCTGTTTGTCCAATAATTTCACCAACTAGATAAAAACAATGACTGGTTAAAATACACATAGCTAGCTAGCTAGATAAATTGACAGATAGTCAGCCGAATTTTGTGCTCTCAGTGTAAGAGGTAAGAGATCATTCAATTTAAATAATCCTTATTATTTTTCTATTTACATGATAAACAGCATTATCAGATTTTGTTCATTACAGGAACCTGTGTTTGAAATGAAACAAAGACAAACAACCTGACTGTTCTACAAATTCTCCAAATGGATAAAAAAAAAAAAATGACGGGTTTATAGACACATAGCTAGCTAGCTAGATAAATTGACAGATAAATAGTTAGATAGATGAATTTCTCCAGATTTTGTGCTCTCAGTATAAGAGGTAAGGGGTCATTTAATTCAAGTTATTCTTTATATTTTTCAATTTGCATAATAAACAACATTATCTCATCTCCTTTTTTCATTACAGGAACCTGTGTTTAAAATGAAACAAAGACAAACACCCTAATTGTCCTACAAATTCTCCAACTGGATAAAAAAATTGACGGGTTAAAAGACACATAGCTAGCTAGCTAGACAAATTATCAGATAAATAGTTCGATAGATGAATTTCTCTTTATTCTGATTCCTTTATTCTGAATTCCCGAATTCTGATTCCTGAATTTCTCTGAATTCTGATCGTCCAATATTTGATTCCTTTATTTTTCATTACAGGAACCGGTGTTTGAAATGAAACAAAGACAAACACCCTGACTGCCCAATAATTTCACCAACTAGATAAAAACAATGACAGGTTAATTGAAACATAGCTAGCTAGCTTGATAAATACACAGATAAATAGTTAAAATAGATGAAATTCTCTGAGTTTTCTGCTCTCAGTATAAGAGGTAAGAGGTAACTGAATTAAATAAATTCTCATTTTCTTTCTATTTACATGATAAACAGCATTATCTGATTTCTTTTTTTCATTATAGGAACCTGTGTTTGAAATGAAGACAAACACCCTAATTGTCCTACAAATTCTCCAAATGGATAAAAATTGACGTGTTAAAAGACACACAGCTAGCTAGCTAGATAAATAGACAGATAAACAGTTAGATGAAATTTTCTGAGTTTTCTGCTCTCAGTATAGGAGACCAGGTCAATTGGGTCAGGCTAAAACACACAGCAGATTTGCAAGTCGATTTTACTGGCCAAGTCAGCTGCTAGATATAGCTGAATTTTGTAATGTCTGTCCAGAGTGTCAGTTAACAGCATCTGAGAAAAAGTCAGACAGGGTGCCATTAATAAGTCTGACAGTTATTGACATGCCATTTTCACGGACTGCCATGGATATAATACGCCCTTTACCAAGAGGCCGGGGAGGAAATCGCCATATTTTAGTAATCTGGGTCTATGCTACCCGGAAGCATTTGCTCTGAGAAAGACTGAAAAGCTAAACATCCTGTCCTACGTTCTCAAGATGAGGGACAAGCTGAGGGAGCTGAAGGAAAGGATACCAGCTGGGCTGTTTAAAGAACAACCAGGACAGACAAGCCTCATGCAGCACATTATCTGGTACTGGTATCTGGTATCTGTCACTGGTAGCTGACTCATCACCAGCCCATACACAGTAGAGACTTGTGACTATGTGACATGTTAACTACCTGGTGATTCTGGGGGAATGAGGGCGCTGCAATTTCACCAACTGGATAAAACAATGACGGGTGGATAGACACATAGCTAGCTAGCTAGATAAATAGATAGATAGTTGGATAGATGAATTCCTCTGAATTTTCTGCTCTTAGTATAAGAGGCAAGGGGTCATTTAATTCAAATAATTCTTTACATTTTTCTATTTAAACAATAAACAGCATTTTCTGCTTTTCTCTTTCATTACAGAAACCTGTTTCTGAAATAAAACAAAGAGAAATGTCCTGACTGTCCTACAATTTCTTCAAATGGATCAAATCTGTCTAGTTAGGTAGATAGACAGATACGTAGCACGCGTAAATGTAACACAGGAGCTACGTTAGCTAACTCAGTGTCTACACCAACCGTTACGCCACAACAGGCATTTCTATTGAGGGACAGATCAACCATAGGTTGGGATTCTTCTGGGGTTTGGACCAGTGTTGATATCTCACTAGGTTCTCTAAGGAGAGCTTGGACAGAGATGTGACAGACCAGTGAGTACAGGGTTAAAGATACAATCATATATTTATTCACAGAAATGACGTGACCTTCTTCTTATGTGTGTGTGTGTGAATAGTTGTGAGTGGCTAATAGGAAAGAAAAAAAACATAAAAAGTAGGAGTTATAAATGAGTTATAAGAGGAAACTGTAGATCAATGAGGCTCTATAAAAAATAAAATAACGGTACTGGAAAAATGCATAAGTTCAGATTTAACAACAAAACCCAATACACATAAGACCCTCAACAAAAGATTAAATGGTAGTAAAATAATAAACTTCAGAGGCAAGAATTCGTGAGATATTTTACTCAACTTTAACAATATAACAGTCCTTTAAGTCTGAAATGTGAACCAACAGTTTTTTCCTTTTGTTATAATCAAAGTTCCTTTCTGGAGTAATATCGTCTCAAAGTGTCAGAAAAGTGTGTTTAAATCTTCACTACCCGGATAGACTAAGATTGTGTGTGTGTGTGTGTGTGTGTGTGTGTGTGTGTGTGTGTGTGTGTGTGTGTGTGTGTTCCCCCTACTGACGTCACTCGCGCAGTACTCTGGGAAGTGTAGTCTCGGGTCGGCTCGCCATCTTGGACAAATTCGCTCGCTTTTCCCGTCAACAAAACAACCTGTACGATACAGCACTAAGTTCAGCAAGACTGTACGACAAGCATATTCATCTCAGCATGTCTCTGAGTCCGTAAACAGCAGGATTTAACACTTAACATCGTAGATTTACACTTAAACAAGATGCTAATCCCGCTAGCCTCTGCCTGTTAGCCTACAGCTTAGCAGCTGAAACGAACTAGCCGAGGTCTGTCTCCCACATTTATACTCCGGCTGTTTAATAATCTTTTAACTCCCTTATCAACACTTTCAACATCTTATCACTTGGAAATCTACACTTACTAACTCATAATCCCTCCTTAAACAGCCCTGTCTGAACTCACCGGTGTTTCTCTTCACAACTGAACAGAAACTGATGAGAGTTTATCAAACTCAGGACTAAAGAACACTGAAAAAACGAGGAATGGGGGATTTTATATCCCCTCTGGACCCTTAATCAGCTTTTAACTTCAATAACTGCTCACAAAAAATAGCACCACAGCATCAGCTCTGGACACAACACACACTCACACTTGAAGAGAGCAAGAAGTGAAGAGGGGGAGAGAAGGTGGGCGGGGCAAATGAACAGCCTCTGTAGAAGAGCTCAGAAAGAGGCTCCTAATTTTAACAGAGTTACAGACAGACAGACAGACAGACAGAGAGACAGACAGACAGATAGAGAGACAGACAGACAGAGAGACAGACAGAGAGATAGACAGACAGAGAGACAAACAGACAGACAGATAGATAGACAGACAGATAGATAGAGAGACAGACAGATAGATAGAGAGACAGACAGACAGAGAGACAGACAGACAGACAGACAGACAGATAGAGAGACAGACAGACAGACAGACAGACAGACAGATAGAGAGACAGACAGACAGATAGACAGACAGATAGATAGAGAGATAGACAGACAGACAGACAGACAGACAGACACAGACAGATAGATAGACAGACAGATAGATAGAGAGACAGACAGATAGACAGACAGATAGATAGACAGAGAGACAGATAGACAGACAGACAGACAGATAGACAGACAGACAGACAGACAGATAGAGAGATAGACAGACAGACAGATAGATAGAGAGATAGACAGACAAACAGACAGACAGATAGACAGACAGACAGACAGATAGATAGAGAGATAGACAGACAGACAGACAGACAGACAGACACAGACAGATAGATAGACAGACAGATAGATAGAGAGACAGACAGACAGATAGATAGATAGATAGATAGATAGACAGACAGAGAGACAGACAGACAGACAGACAGACAGAGAGACAGACAGACAGATAGATAGATAGACAGACAGATAGACAGATAGATAGACAGACAGACAGACAGATTCATTTTTATCAGAGGTTTCTGCTCTCAGTATTAGAAGTAAGAGGTAATTTACTTATTTATATTTTTCTATTTACATGATAAACAGTAGTGTTGTCACGATACCAAACTTATGACTTTAGATACGATACCTGCCTAAATATCTCAATACCGATACTGAAACGATACCACAGCAAAAACTAAAACATTAAGAAAAAGTAATGGAATAATAGATGATCAAAAATAGTTTTATTAATAAACAGAAAGGTCTCTGTGTGTGTGTGTGTGTTTCTGGTAGAGGGGAGAACAGAAAAGCTCGCCTGGTTAAAGGTCTTAAAAACATGCAAATAAACAAAACTTCATTATCGATTCCTCCAAAATGATGGAGGTCATAATCATTGATCATACGATCAGTTTCTAACGTAATTACTGCGACAGGTCTGTTTATAACTGCTGCTGATCTACTTGTGAACGTCTGATATTTAGCAGCATGGAGGTTCAGGTAAACATAACGCTACCAGTTCTCCACATTGGTAGTTATCAATAAAGAAAAGCCAGTTCACTTCAACAGCTCTCACTGCCCTAAACTCCTCCTGAAAAACTCCCCCTCCTCTGACTGGAGCTTGGTGTGACTGTTAGAGCTGTATCACTCTTCACTGATCTGACCTTCTCTGACCTCTTTAAACTCTGCAGGTCTGTCAGAAAGAGGCTGTGCTCAGTTGGAGGTGTTGGCTCCTTTGGTCTGTACAGGTTTAAAGACAAATAATTTCACAACTTTTTCCACCTTTAATGTGACCTATAACCTGTACAATGCAATTAAAAACAATCAGAAATCTTTCAGTGAGGTGAAGTAAAAATAAACAACTAAGATAATGTGGTTGCATAAGTGTGCACACCCTTTTATAACTGGGGGTGTGGCTGTGTTCAGATTTAACCAATTACATTCAAACTCATGTTCAACTGGAGTCAGCACACACCTGTCACCAATTAAAGTGCCTCTGAACCCCAAATAAAGTTCAGCTGTTCTAGTTGGCTTGTCCTGACATTTTTGTAGCCACATCTTCCAGCACAAGCCATGGTCCGCAAAGAGCTGCCAGCGCATCAGAGGGATCCCATTATTCAAAGATATCAGTCAAGTGAAGGCTACAAAAGAATTTCCAAGTCATTAAATATACCATGGAACACAGTGAAGACTGTCATCATCAAGTGGAAAAAAACATGGCACAACAGTGACATTACCAAGAACAGGACGTCTGTCCAAATTTGATGATAAGACAAGAAGAAAACTGGTCAAGGAGGCTGTTAAGAGGCCAACAGCAACACTGAAGGAGCTGCAAGAATTTCTGGCAAGTACTGGCTGTGCAGTACATGTGACAACAATCTCCCGTCTTCTTGGGAGATGGGGTATGGGGTAGAGTGGCAAAACATCTAAGCCCTGCTTAATTTTGCAGAAAAACATCTGAAATCTTCCAAACGCATGTGGGAAAATGTGTTATGGTCTGATGAAACCAAGGTTGAACTCTTTGGACATAATTTTAAAAGCAATATTTGGCGCATTTGGCAGTGAAGCATGGTGGTGGCAGCATCATTCTTTGGGGCTGTTTTTCTTCAGCTGGAACTGGGGCCTTAGTCAGGGTGGACGGACTTATGAACAGTTCCAAATACCAGTCAGTGTTGGCACAAAACCTCCGGCCTTCTGTTAGAAAGCTGAAGCTGAAGATGAAGAGGAACTTCATCTTTCAGCACGACAATGCCCCAAAGCACACATCTAAATCAACAAAAGAATGGCTTCACCGGAATAAGATTAAGATTTTGGAATGGCCCAGCCAGAGTCCAGACCTGAATCCCATCGAACATCTGTGGGGTGATCTGAAGAGGGCTGTGCACAGGAGATGCCCTCGCAATCTGTCAGATTTGGAGCGGTTTTGCAAAGAAGAGTGGGCAAATGTTGCCACATCAAGATGTGCCACGCTGATGGGCTCCTACCCAAAAAGACTGAGTGCTGTAATAAAAGCCAAAGGTGCTGCAACAAAGTATTAGTTTAAGGGTGTGCATATTTATGCAACCAGGTTATTTTAAGTTTTTATTTTATATTTTTCTGCTGTAAAGATTTCTGTTTGATTTTTAATTGCATTGTACAGGTTATAGGTCACATTAAAGGTGGAAAAAGTTGTGAAATTATTTGTCTTGCTGTCATTTTTTTACATCACAAAAACCTGGCATTTGAACAGGGGTGTGTAGACTTTTTATATCCACTGTGTCTCTTAAACATAGCAGTCTGGCAGCTGGAGTGTGGGAATCCATGTACCCTAAACGACCAAGGTAAGCATCATACTAACCTATTAACACCAATCAGGCAATTAGTCACAGATTTATTTGCACTGACCATCCCCAGATTTTTAATCTGCTGCATATGTCACTTTACTTTTTACGTTATTTCAGGGAGCTCTGTACATATACTTTATTCATACACTTTATAAGTACACAGCTGCATATTCCACTTTACCTCTGACATCAATGTCAGGGAGCTCTATTTATCCATACGAACACTTCACTCTTACATTTTCTAAAACCAGGTGCCCGGGCCAACCTGCAGCCGTCTTTCAGGTCCTCTGGCCACCCTGTCCAACCCTTCGGCCGACTGAAAGTGCCCCGCTGGTTCCCCATTGTGCTAGCTTCAGTTCATTAGCTTGCTGTTATGAATAAATTCCTCTTCGGGGTGGTTTAAGTTTACTCTTTTGTAAGCCTTTTTTCTGCCTCTCCTTTGGGCCCACCACACGCCCCCTGTCAGCCACACGTCAATAACACATTCAGCTGTGATTGCTTTTAGTAATTCTTAAAGTGCTACCAAAGTAGCACCAAAGTCAGAGAGCAGACTTATTTAATTTCCGGTCAAAATTGTCATTAAGTACAAATGAGTCCTAAGACTAATGTGTTCAGTGTAGCTCATTAATAAATGATTAGTTTGCTCCAATTAAAGTTAATTTGACTGAAATTTTGCACATTGCTTGCAATCATCATCAAAATGCATCAAAGCAAAACTGAAAACCACAAGATTTGGTTTATTTTTATATTAGATCTTTACAACCAGAAACTTGCCTAGTAACAGAACACATACCTGTAATACAGCAGGTTTTTAAGAATCAAACAAGATATATCATGTCCAACACCTTACATGTGAAACGTCAACCTATAACAACATGAAAAACAATGAGATTAAAATGTTATGATTAAAAACATACTTGCATAAGTGTAATTAAACTCAGGTTAAATAGTAGGTTAAATAGTTCTAAATTCCAAATTCCGATTTCTAAATTCCAAGCTCCAAATTCCGAGTTCTAAATTCCGAATGTCTTGGAATTTAGAATTCGAAATTTAGATCTCGGAATTCGGAACTCGTAATTTAGAATTTGGAATTTAGAACCTGTGACTCAGAATTTAGAACTCGGAATTCAGAACTCGGAATTTGGAACTCGGAATTTGGAACTCGGAATTTGGAACTCGGAATTCAGAACTCGGAACTCGGAACTCAGAATTTAGAACTCAGAAATTAGAACTCGGAATTTTGAATTTAGAACTCGGAATTCGGAATTTCGAATTTGGAACTTGGAATTCGGAACTCGGAATTCAGAATTAAGAACTCGGAAATGGGCATTCAGAATTCGGAAATCTGAATTAAGAACTCGGAAATCAGAATTAAGAACTCGGAATTCGGAACTCGTAATTTAGAATTTGGAATTTAGAACTTGTGACTCAGAATTTAGAACTCGGAATTCAGAACGCGGAATTTTGAACTCGGAATTTGGAACTCGGAATTCAGAACTCGGAATTCAGAACTCGGAACTCGGAATTCGGAACTCGGAACTCGGAACTCGGAATTCAGAATTAAAAACTTGGAATTTAGAATTCAGAATTTTAGAAATTAGAACTCGGAACTCAGAATTAAGAACTCGGAATTTAGAACTCAGAACTTGAATTCCGGAACTCGAAATAAAGAACTCGGAATTCAAAATTCGGAATTTGGAACTCGGAATTCGGAACTCGAAATTCGGAATTTGGAACTCGGAATTTGGAACTTGGAATTTAGAACTCGGAATTTAGAATTCGGAATTTAGAACTCGGAACTCGGAATTTAGAACTCGGAACTCAGAATTTAGAACTTGGAATTTAGAACTCGGAACTCAGAATTTAGAAATTGGAATTCGGAACTCAGAATTCGGAATTTGGAACTCAAAATTTGGAATTTGGAACTCGGAATTCGGAAATTAGAATTTAGAACTCGGATTTCAGAACTCGGAAATGAGAATTTAGGATTTAGAATTTGGAACTCGGAATTCAGAATTTGGAACTCGAAATTTAGAATTTGGAGCTCGGAACTCGGAACTGAGAATTTAGAACTCGGAATTTAGAATTCAGAATTTAGAACTCGGAATTTAGAACTCGGAATTCGGAATTAGGAAATTAGAACTCGGAATTTAGAACTCGGAACTCGGAATTTAGAACTCGGAACTCGGAATTAAGAACTCGGAATTGGGAACTCGGAATTCGGAACTCGGAATTCAGAACTCGGAATATAGAACTCGGAATTTAGAACTCATACTCGGATTCCGGAACTCGGAATAAAGAACTCGGAATTCAAAATTCGGAACTTACAACTCGGAATTCGGAACTCGGAATATAGAACTCGGAATTCAGAATTCGGAATTTGGAACTCGGAAATCGGAACTCAAAATTCGGAATTTGGAACTCAGAATTAAGAAATTGGAACTCGGAATTCGGAACTTGGAATTTAGAACTTGGAATTCGGAACTCAGAATTCGGAATTTGGAACTCAAAATTTGGAATTTGGAATTCGGAATTCGGAAATTAGAATTTAGAACTCGGATTTCGGAACTCGGAAATGAGAATTTAGGATTCAGAATTTGGAACTCGGAATTCAGAATTTTGAACTCGAAATTTAGAATTTGGAGCTCGGAACTCGGAACTCAGAATTTAGAACTCGGAATTTAGAACTCGGAATTTAGAATTCAGAATTTAGAACTTGGAATTTAGAACTCGGAACTCAGAATTTAGAAATTGGAATTCGGAACTCAGAATTCGGAATTTGGAACTCAAAATTTGGAATTTGGAACTCAAAATTTGGAATTTGGAACTCGGAATTCGGAAATTAGAATTTAGAACTCGGATTTCGGAACTCGGAAATGAGAATTTAGGATTCAGAATTTGGAACTCGGAATTCAGAATTTGGAACTCGAAATTTAGAATTTGGAGCTCGGAACTCGGAACTGAGAATTTAGAACTCGGAATTTAGAATTCAGAATTTAGAACTCGGAATTTAGAACTCGGAATTCGGAATTAGGAATTTAGAGCTCGGAACTCGGAACTCGGAATTGGGAACTCGGAATTCGGAACTCGGAATTCAGAACTCGGAATTTAGAACTCGGAACTCGGATTTCGGAATTTGGAATATTGAACTCAGAATTCAGAATTCAGAGAATTCCGGAACTCGAAATTCGGAATTTGGAACTTGGAATTTGGAACTTGGAATTTAGAACTCGGAATTTAGAACTAAGAACTTGGAATTTAGAACTCGGAATTTAGAACTAAGAACTCGGATTCCGGAACTCGGAATAAAGAACTCGGAATTCAAAATTCGGAACTTACAACTCGGAATTCGGAACTCGGAATTCAGAATTTGGAATTTGGAACTCGGAATTCAGAATTTGGAATTCGGAACTCGGAATTCAGAACTCGGAATTTAGAACTCAGAACTCGGATTCCGGAACTCGGAATAAAGAACTCGGAATTCAAAATTCGGAACTTACAACTCGGAACTCGGAATTCAGAACTCGGAATTTAGAACTCAGAACTCGGATTCCGGAACTCGGAATAAAGAACTCGGAATTCAAAATTCGGAACTTACAACTCGGAACTCGGAACTCGGAATTCAGAATTTGGAACTCGGAATTCGGAACTCAAAATTCGGAATTTGGAACTCAGAATTAAGAAATTGGAACTCGGAATTCGGAACTTGGAATTTAGAACTTGGAATTCGGAACTCAGAATTCGGAATTTGGAACTCAAAATTTGGAATTTGGAACTCGGAATTCGGAAATTAGAATTTAGAACTCGGATTTCGGAACTCGGAAATGAGAATTTAGGATTCAGAATTTGGAACTCGGAATTCAGAATTTGGAACTCGAAATTTAGAATTTGGAGCTCGGAACTCGGAACTGAGAATTTAGAACTCGGAATTAGGAATTAGGAATTTAGAACTCGGAACTTGGAATTCAGAACTCGGAACTCAGAATTTAGAACTCGGAACTCGGAATTCAGAACTCGGAATTTAGAACTCGGAATTTAGAACTCAGAACTCGGATTCCGGAACTCGGAATAAAGAACTCGGAATTCAAAATTCGGAACTTACAACTCGGAATTCGGAACTCGGAATATAGAACTCGGAATTCAGAATTCGGAATTTGGAACTCGGAATTCGGAACTCAAAATTCGGAATTTGGAACTCAGAATTAAGAAATTGGAACTCGGAATTCGGAACTTGGAATTTAGAACTTGGAATTCGGAACTCAGAATTCGGAATTTGGAACTCAAAATTTGGAATTTGGAACTCGGAACTCGGAACTGAGAATTTAGAACTCGGAATTTAGAATTCAGAATTTAGAACTCGGAATTTAGAACTCGGAATTTAGAACTTTGAATTTAGAACTCGGAACTCGGAATTCAGAAGTCGAATTTCGGAACTCGGAATGTACACCTCGGAATTCGGAACTCAGAATTTAGAACTCAGAATTTAGAACTCGGAATTTAGAACTCGGAATTTGGAACTCGGAATTTAGAACTTGGAATTTAGAACTCGGAACTCGGAATTCAGAAGTCGAATTTCGGAACTCGGAATGTACACCTTGGAATTCGGAACTCAGAATTTAGAACTCAGAATTTAGAACTCGGAATTTAGAACTCGGAATTTAGAATTCGGAATTTGGAACTCAGAATTAAGAAATTGGAACTCGGAATTCGGAACTTGGAATTTAGAACTTGGAATTCGGAACTCAGAATTCGGAATTTGGAACTCAAAATTTGGAATTTGGAACTCGGAATTCGGAAATTAGAATTTAGAACTCGGATTTCAGAACTCGGAAATGAGAATTTAGGATTTAGAATTTGGAACTCGGAATTCAGAATTTGGAACTCGAAATTTAGAATTTGGAGCTCGGAACTCGGAACTGAGAATTTAGAACTCGGAATTTAGAATTCAGAATTTAGAACTCGGAATTTAGAACTCGGAATTCGGAATTAGGAAATTAGAACTCGGAATTTAGAACTCGGAACTCGGAATTTAGAACTCGGAACTCGGAATTAAGAACTCGGAATTGGGAACTCGGAATTCGGAACTCGGAATTCGGAACTCGGAATTCAGAACTCGGAATTTAGAACTCGGAATTTAGAACTCATACTCGGATTCCGGAACTCGGAATAAAGAACTCGGAATTCAAAATTCGGAACTTACAACTCGGAATTCGGAACTCGGAATATAGAACTCGGAATTCAGAATTCGGAATTTGGAACTCGGAAATCGGAACTCAAAATTCGGAATTTGGAACTCAGAATTAAGAAATTGGAACTCGGAATTCGGAACTTGGAATTTAGAACTTGGAATTCGGAACTCAGAATTCGGAATTTGGAACTCAAAATTTGGAATTTGGAATTCGGAATTCGGAAATTAGAATTTAGAACTCGGATTTCGGAACTCGGAAATGAGAATTTAGGATTCAGAATTTGGAACTCGGAATTCAGAATTTTGAACTCGAAATTTAGAATTTGGAGCTCGGAACTCGGAACTCAGAATTTAGAACTCGGAATTTAGAATTCAGAATTTAGAACTTGGAATTTAGAACTCGGAACTCAGAATTTAGAAATTGGAATTCGGAACTCAGAATTCGGAATTTGGAACTCAAAATTTGGAATTTGGAACTCGGAATTCGGAAATTAGAATTTAGAACTCGGATTTCGGAACTCGGAAATGAGAATTTAGGATTCAGAATTTGGAACTCGGAATTCAGAATTTGGAACTCGAAATTTAGAATTTGGAGCTCGGAACTCGGAATTGAGAATTTAGAACTCGGAATTTAGAATTCAGAATTTAGAACTCGGAATTTAGAATTCAGAATTTGGAACTCGGAATTCAGAATTTGGAACTCGAAATTTAGAATTTGGAGCTCGGAACTCGGAACTGAGAATTTAGAACTCGGAATTTAGAATTCAGAATTTAGAACTCGGAATTTAGAACTCGGAATTCGGAATTAGGAATTTAGAGCTCGGAACTCGGAACTCGGAATTGGGAACTCGGAATTCGGAACTCGGAATTCAGAACTCGGAATTTAGAACTCGGAACTCGGATTTCGGAATTAGGAATATTGAACTCAGAATTCAGAATTCAGAGAATTCCGGAACTCGAAATTCGGAATTTGGAACTTGGAATTTGGAACTTGGAATTTAGAACTCGGAATTTAGAACTAAGAACTCGGATTCCGGAACTCGGAATAAAGAACTCGGAATTCAAAATTCGGAACTTATAACTCGGAATTCGGAACTCGGAATTCAGAATTTGGAATTTGGAACTCGGAATTCAGAATTTGGAATTCGGAACTCGGAATTCAGAACTCGGAATTTAGAACTCAGAACTCGGATTCCGGAACTCGGAATAAAGAACTCGGAATTCAAAATTCGGAACTTACAACTCGGAACTCGGAACTCGGAATTCAGAATTTGGAACTCGGAATTCGGAACTCAAAATTCGGAATTTGGAACTCAGAATTAAGAAATTGGAACTCGGAATTCGGAACTTGGAATTTAGAACTTGGAATTTGGAACTCAGAATTCGGAATTTGGAACTCAAAATTTGGAATTTGGAACTCGGAATTCGGAAATTAGAATTTAGAACTCGGATTTCGGAACTCGGAAATGAGAATTTAGGATTCAGAATTTGGAACTCGGAATTCAGAATTTGGAACTCGAAATTTAGAATTTGGAGCTCGGAACTCGGAACTGAGAATTTAGAACTCGGAATTAGGAATTAGGAATTTAGAACTCGGAACTTGGAATTCAGAACTCGGAACTCAGAATTTAGAACTCGGAACTCGGAATTCAGAACTCGGAATTTAGAACTCGGAATTTAGAACTCAGAACTCGGATTCCGGAACTCGGAATAAAGAACTCAGAATTCAAAATTCGGAACTTACAACTCGGAATTCGGAACTCGGAATATAGAACTCGGAATTCAGAATTCGGAATTTGGAACTCGGAATTCGGAACTCAAAATTCGGAATTTGGAACTCAGAATTAAGAAATTGGAACTCGGAATTCGGAACTTGGAATTTAGAACTTGGAATTCGGAACTCAGAATTCGGAATTTGGAACTCAAAATTTGGAATTTGGAACTCGGAACTCGGAACTGAGAATTTAGAACTCGGAATTTAGAATTCAGAATTTAGAACTCGGAATTTAGAACTCGGAATTTAGAACTTTGAATTTAGAACTCGGAACTCGGAATTCAGAAGTCGAATTTCGGAACTCGGAATGTACACCTCGGAATTCGGAACTCAGAATTTAGAACTCAGAATTTAGAACTCGGAATTTAGAACTCGGAATTTGGAACTCGGAATTTAGAACTTGGAATTTAGAACTCGGAACTCGGAATTCAGAAGTCGAATTTCGGAACTCGGAATGTACACCTTGGAATTCGGAACTCAGAATTTAGAACTCAGAATTTAGAACTCGGAATTTAGAACTCGGAATTTAGAATTCGGAATTTGGAAATTGGAACTCGGAATTCAGAAGTCGAATTTCGGAACTCGGAATGTACACCTCGGAATTCGGAACTCGGAATTATGAACTTGGAATTTAGAACTCGGAATTTAGAACATCGGAATTTAGAACTCAGAATTTAGAATTCGGAATTTGGAAATTGGAACTCGGAATTCAGAACTCGAAATTCGGAATTTGGAATTTACACCTCAGAATTCGGATCTCGGAATTTGGAACTCGAAATTTGGAATTTGGAACTCGGAATTCGGAATTTGGAACTCGAAATTTAGAACTCCCAATTTAGAATTTGGAGCTTGGAACTCGGAACTGAGAATTTAGAACTCGGAATTTAGAATTCAGAATTTAGAACTCGGAATTTAGAACTCGGAATTCGGAATTAGGAATTTAGAGCTCGGAACTCGGAACTCGGAATTGGGAACTCGGAATTTAGAACTCGGAATTCGGAATTAGGAATTTAGAGCTCGGAACTCGGAACTCGGAATTGGGAACTCGGAATTGGGAACTCGGAATTCAGAACTCGGAATTTAGAACTCGGAACTCGGATTTCGGAATTAGGAATATTGAACTCAGAATTCAGAATTCAGAGAATTCCGGAACTCGAAATTCGGAATTTGGAACTTGGAATTTGGAACTTGGAATTTAGAACTCGGAATTTAGAACTCGGAATTTAGAACTCAGAACTCGGATTCCGGAACTCGGAATAAAGAACTCGGAATTCAAAATTCGGAACTTACAACTCGGAATTCGGAACTCGGAATTCAGAATTTGGAATTTGGAACTCGGAATTCAGAATTTGGAATTCGGAACTCGGAATTCAGAACTCGGAATTTAGAACTCAGAACTCGGATTCCGGAACTCGGAATAAAGAACTCGGAATTCAAAATTCGGAACTTACAACTCAGAACTCGGAACTCGGAATTCAGAATTTGGAACTCGGAATTCGGAACTCAAAATTCGGAATTTGGAACTCAGAATTAAGAAATTGGAACTCGGAATTCGGAACTTGGAATTTAGAACTTGGAATTCGGAACTCAGAATTCGGAATTTGGAACTCAAAATTTGGAATTTGGAACTCGGAATTCGGAAATTAGAATTTAGAACTTGGATTTCGGAACTCGGAAATGAGAATTTAGGATTCAGAATTTGGAACTCGGAATTCAGAATTTGGAACTCGAAATTTAGAATTTGGAGCTCGGAACTCGGAACTGAGAATTTAGAACTCGGAATTAGGAATTAGGAATTTAGAACTCGGAACTTGGAATTCAGAACTCGGAACTCAGAATTTAGAACTCGGAACTCGGAATTCAGAACTCGGAATTTAGAACTCGGAATTTAGAACTCAGAACTCGGATTCCGGAACTCGGAATAAAGAACTCGGAATTCAAAATTCGGAACTTACAACTCGGAATTCGGAACTCGGAATATAGAACTCGGAATTCAGAATTCAGAATTTGGAACTCAGAATTAAGAAATTGGAACTCGGAATTCGGAACTTGGAATTTAGAACTTGGAATTCGGAACTCAGAATTCGGAATTTGGAACTCAAAATTTGGAATTTGGAACTCGGAACTCGGAACTGAGAATTTAGAACTCGGAATTTAGAATTCAGAATTTAGAACTCGGAATTTAGAACTCGGAATTTAGAACTTGGAATTTAGAACTCGGAAGTCGGAATTCAGAACTAGAATTTCGGAACTCGGAACTCAGAATTCAGAACTCGGAATTTTGAATTCGGAACTCGGAATTCAGAACTCAAAATTTGGAATTTGGAACTCGGTAATTAGAATTTATAACTCAGAATTCAGAACTCGGAATTTAGGACTCGGAATTTGGAACTCGGAATTCGGAACTCGAAAGTCGGAACTCGGAATTCAGAACTCGGAATTTTGAATTCGGAACTCGGAATTCAGAACTCAAAATTTGGAATTTGGAACTCGGTAATTAGAATTTATAACTCAGAATTCAGAACTCGGAATTTAGGACTCGGAATTTGGAACTCGGAATTTAGAACTCGGAATTTGGAACTCGGAATTTGGAATTCGGAATTTAGAACTCGGAATTCAGAACTCGGAATTTAGAACTCAGAATTTAGAACTCGGAATTTAGAATTCGGAATTTAGAACTCGGAATTTGGAACTTGGAATTTGGAACTCGGAATTTGGAACTCGGAATTTAGAACTCGGAACTCGGAATTTAGAACTTGGAATTTAGAACTCGGAACTCGGAATTCAGAAGTCGAATTTCGGAACTCGGAATGTACACCTCGGAATTCGGAACTCAGAATTTAGAACTCAGAATTTAGAACTCGGAATTTAGAACTCGGAATTTGGAACTCGGAATTTAGAACTTGGAATTTAGAACTCGGAACTCGGAATTCAGAAGTCGAATTTCGGAACTCGGAATGTACACCTTGGAATTCGGAACTCAGAATTTAGAACTCAGAATTTAGAACTCGGAATTTAGAACTCGGAATTTAGAACTCAGAATTTAGAATTCAGAATTTGGAAATTGGAACTCGGAATTCAGAAGTCGAATTTCGGAACTCAGAATGTACACCTCGGAATTCGGAACTCGGAATTATGAACTTGGAATTTAGAACTCGGAATTTAGAACTCGGAATTTAGAATTCGGAATTTGGAAATTGGAACTCGGAATTCAGAACTCGAAATTCGGAATTTGGAATTTACACCTCAGAATTCGGATCTCGGAATTTGGAACTCGAAATTTGGAATTTGGAACTCGGAATTCGGAATTTGGAACTCGAAATTTAGAACTCCAAATTTGGAATTTGGAATTTACACCTCAGAATTCGGAACTCGGAATTTGGAACTCGAAATTTGGAATTCGGAACTCGGAATTTGGAACTCCGAATTCGGAATTTGGAACTCCGAATTCGGAATTTGGAATTCAAAATTTGGAACTCAGATTTTAGAACTTGGAACTGTCTCTTTTTCAACAACAGCTACGTTCTTTTAGAAACATCTCTTACAGAAATGGTACATTTATCTTCTGAGGTGTATTTTTTATAAATTAGTCTAATTATTGTAACTTTACATCATTTATATATATTCATATTTTAGTTTCAGGATTCGAGGAATCGTTCCTCTGCAGGTCAGTATGGCCTCAGGAGGAAACTAGTACCTACTAGACAGCTGAGAGAGTACTTGGAGGAAGCATCTGCAGCTAAAAGTAGACCTTCTAAGCCCAAAGCTCCAGACATCTCAATACAGGTGTTGAGCTCCAGGCTGAATCAGACTTACAGCTGCATCTCCAAGTCTGTAAGTACTCCTCAGCAGGTAAATCACACACCAGCACAACCTAGAACCCCTTCAACCATGATCCTTCCTCATTTAATAGACTCCTCTTTCAGATCAGAGGTAGTGAAGCTCCTCTGTAGATGTAGATTTAGGTCCTAAAACAACCAGTTTAAGAAACAGATCAGGAACATTCATACATGACTCAACTGAAGATGTTTTCAGAAATCAGGTTCTGAATCTTCTTATTGTGCTTCCTGCTCTTGATTTAGACTGTCATCAGTCTACCCACTTCTCCTGACTCAGTCCCAAAGACGAGCTGCTGGTCCATGGCCTCAGTATGAGGGACTACTATAGCGTATATCCCTCAGGACAGCTTCGGCCCTACAGTCTGCACCTGGGCTTCCAAATTAAACAGTTTCTGTGGGAGGAGCTACAAAATGAGATGCTGCACCATCAGACTTCATCATTGGTATGCTGTTCTTTTCAAGATGGGCAGTGTTATTTGTACACCAGACATACCTTTTGGAATTATGGTCAGAACGTTCAACCAGGATCATCAGTCCATCATAACACATTTGTCCACTTGGGTTTGGGAGATTGGATATGTGTCTATCTATAAAAGCTTGGACACCTTTATCTGGAGTTAATTAAGGCTCTTTTTTTGATGGTAGGTGTGAGCTATCGACTATTTAACCTGAGTTTAATTACACTTATGCAAGTATGTTTTTAATCATAACATTTTAATCTCATTGTTTTTCACGTTGTTATAGGTTGACGTTTCACATGTAAGGTGTTGGACATGATATATCTTGTTTGATTCTTAAAAACCTGCTGTATTACAGGTATGTGTTCTGTTACTAGGCAAGTTTCTGGTTTTAAAATCTTTAATCTGAAAATAAACAAAATCTTGTGGTCTTCAGTTTTGCTTTGATGCATTTTGATGATGATTGCAAGCAATGTGCAAAATTTCAGTCAAATTAACTTTAATTGGAGCAAACTAATCATTTATTAATGAGCTACACTGAACACATTAGTCTTAGGACTCATTTGTACTTAATGACAATTTTGACCGGAAATTAAATAAGTCTGCTCTCTGACTTTGGTGCATTACTGTGGGGCTGTATCTCACAACAATAACTATTACTGTGTTTTAGATCAAGGATGGAAAGACAGGCAGTGAGTTGCAGGAAGCTGTGATTGCAGCACCATGTCTGGTAAGTCTCGCAGGATGCAGCTGTAAGACAGCGCTGACCACAAAACTGGAAGAATGGTGTGTGCTTCAGAGGACAGTTAAGCATACGGACATTACTTACAAGCTTTCTTAGACATGGTATGGTATAAACATGTTAATTAATGCCCATAAGTTTAATCTTTTGTGTCTTTTATTAACTTAACTGTGTGTTCGTTAAGTGTGAGTTTTGTTTGTTTGTTTGCTTTTGTTGGGTTTTTCCCCTCTTTTTCTCCCCAAATGAAAAAGTGGTTTTATAATGTAATTCACCTTCATTTTATCCTACATTTCCCTTAAATATCCTAATGTTAAAATCTGACTATTTTCTGTGATGCAAAGTATTATATATACGCATATATAAATATATTTGTTTTGTTTTTTTTTACTAGAGGCAGTCATCTTGGAAGAAATCCTCATCTTCACAACTGGCTGTGACTCCATTCCTCCTCTGGGCTGTTCCCCTTGACCCTCTTGAGAGTTTGAAGAAAACTACATATCCACCCTACATAACGACTTTACATTAGCCATGGACTTTGGAATGCAATGGTGCAGGGTTTGGAAAAGCATGAATAGGTTTGTGTCCTCCAACACAATAGCTGCAAATTCTCAGTTATGTATTCTATCTTGGAGTTTCTATTTTTATGCTTTTCCTAAAATTAAAACTCAGTGAAGAACTTACAACTGGTTAGTGATTACCATGTTCAGAGCAGAATGAAAATTATTGTACCTAGAAAAACAAAAAAAATCTAATGTTGGTGTGCTAGTATAAGAATGAGGATGGTAATGCATCTAAAACATTTTTCATTTTACAATGGATTATTAATACATCACATTTTGAATATGGTTAATACATCTGAAGCATTTTTAATTTTGCATTAGATTATTCATATGTTGTATGTTTCAACTAAAGGTTGTGAAAATAGCTGGTTGTTGATTGTATGTACTAACAGAAGCACTTAGAATTACTAAAAGCAATCACAGCTGAATGTGTTATTGACGTGTGGCTGACAGGGGGCGCGTGGTGGGCCCAAAGGAGAGGCAGAAAAAGGCTTACAAAAGAGTAAACTTAAACCACCCCGAAGAGGAATTTATTCATAACAGCAAGCTAGTGAA